>NW_027397067.1:79213644-79284090 GCF_003265705.2 Callorhinus ursinus | reverse complement strand
CCTCGGATTCACTTCTCCGCACGTCCTACCTCCAGTAGGTGGTCGCTTCTCTGTTCAGAGAGTTGTTGCTACTCTCGTCTTCGATCTCCTGTTGAGTTCGTAGGTGTTCAGAATGGTTTGATCCCTATCCAGCTGAATTCCTGAGACCAGACGAAATCCAGGTCTCCTACTCCTCCGCCATCTTGCCCCGCCCCTCTCCCAGAGGGGATCTTAATCCATGCCAGGCCCTGGTGCTCGATGCTGGGAAACTGCCATCAGGGAACCCACCTTATCAAGGGGGAGACAGAAAACGGGGGCGTAGGCGAGCAAGGGAGAACAGCCAACTTTCAGGGTGTGGCATGTGCTCTGAGGGAAGCACATGAAAGAATGAGAAGCCTGGAGAATATACATCTGACCTTGGTCTCCCTCCCGCTCCTGCCTCCTCTCCATGAAGCCAGGAGGCCCTGGAGCCAGCTCGTTGGACAGAGAACGGGATGGAAGAGGGATGGAGGATAGGTCTGGGGGGGGAAGAGTTCACATCTTTCACATCCTCAAAAGAATTAGAAATGATGTCAAGTTCTTAACAACTCATTCAAAGAATTGTAGTCAAAAAGTGTCAATGTTTTTTGTACATTAATGATAATGAAATTACTGCATACCTAACCATGGTATTTTATGTTGGGGAAGAAAAGACAGCTTTACAGCTGGTGAGTAAGCCTCAAGGAATTTGGGAAAAGGACAAGACAACTTTTCCCTGACCCCCTCTTAATATATAACAAATATCTATATATAATACTAGAAAGTAGTGACTTAGAAAACAAACATAGAACAAGGTAGTATTTGTTTCTTCAAAGTTCTAATAATTCAGAAAACATCTAATAATACTGATCAAGAGAAAAATAATAGTGGGTAAACATAAACGACAGGAATTAAAGTGGGACATAACTGCAAATATAAAACATTGAAGATATAACTGTCTATTACAAATGCAGTATTAGACAAAATGAAAAAAATATATACATAATCCCACTTTGATACAAATGCTGCCATGGAACAGAACTCATCCCCAACTCACCTCTGAGGCACCTGAATGTAACTTCAGTCCCCAAACCAAGCAAGGATGAAATACAAGAAAGAAAAATTCAGGCCAGGCTACTGAATATAGATCCAAAATTCCTAAACAAGATATTAGCAAACTGAATCTAGACAAGGAAGTGGGACAGAGAAAAGCTAAGTGCTCTGTCCAAGAGCTTTTGAGTGTAGGTGGCTGAACCGGGACTGGCCTCCCCAGTGTCGGTGGCCTTAAACTTAGCCTCTATCTCCAGAGACAGGGTCCTGCTTGATGGTGATTCATAGGATGGTGTTGAGAGATCTAAACTTTTGCAAATCAGGAAAAATCAGTATATATCAGTAGATGGGTTTTGAGTACCTTGGTGGCTTCTATCATCGGTTCTGCCCCAGCTCTTTTGCCGACCAGGGTAGGGCGAGGAACTCATCTCGGTTTGCCTGAGACTCTTCCTGTTTTAGAACCACAAGTCTCACTTGCTGGGTAATCCCCTCAGTCCTGGGCTGATCAGGACCATCTGTCACCCCCGATGAGGGCAACCTGGCATTCTTTAGGTTCCTGATCACTCCCTGCAGCAAAGAGGATGGGAGTTGGGCAGAACACTCAGTTTGCTTAGTGACAGCCGTTAACAGAGACGCAGAGTCCTGCACCACGGACACAGGTCTACGGAGCCCTTCCTGGTGCTGGAACTTGATGCAAGACCCCACAAACCTTGCCAGTTATCATGACAATGACCCATCAAGATGAGCCTCATTGGTCCCCACTTTGAATGGGAAAAGGAAAAGCTAAATGGACATAAGGCAAAAGGGAAGAAAGTGTAAATGAGTTAATCAATTAATAAAGTAGTAACTTCATTGCTTCTATTAAAGTGACATCCTTGATTAATACGGTGGCTCTGGGCCTTACCCCAGCTCACAGAGCCCACTGGAGCTTGAACAAGTTGCCCCAGGCCCCCACAGCGCAGCACAGGCTCCCTCCTTGGACCCGGCTGTCACCTGAGGCCCTGCCCACAACCTCCCTCTGCTCTCTCCTGAAGCGGGCAGGTGGCCTGGCCCATTGCTGGCTGCAAGTCAACAGAGGACAATTCCGTCTCCTTGGATGGGAGAGAGGTGGCCAGGCAGCTCTGGTAAAGCTCCAAGAATACCTGGGACACCTGGCATGAGGACTTCCGCATTGCAGACTAGAGCTGGCTTTTGGAGCCCTCACAAATACTATTTCTAGAAGGACTGGGCTTGGAATTTTCCAAGATCATCAGAATTCCCTGGAAGCTCGGAATGGTGTTCTCAGAACACCACTGCTGGGCACAGAGCAGGCGTTTAGTGGAATTCAGGACTGTCCGCCTCCAAAGTCTTTGCTTTCCTAACAAGCTGGTCATTCATTTCTTTCTACTTCTGGATGGTGAGCACTCTCAGCATTGGGGCTGTCATCTTAGCATCTCCATATTCTCTGGGCCCAGCACAGTGCCGGGCACCCAGGGATGTTCAGGAAGCGCTTCTCTGCCTTTTTGGCCCCCTTCCCTTCCCCTCCTGGTGTCACTGCCGGGTGAGCAGCCTCCACGCAGTGAGGGCGAGGCATAAACTTGAACTTGAACTGTCTGTGCAAGCACAGACCCAAGTCCACCCTGCTTGGGTGGAGTCATGGAAACTGGGACTGTAGACTTCGAAGCCAAATGGATGTGGGTTCAGTTTCTACAGATTTATTCCTCAGCCTCATTCTTTTCATCTATGATACAGTAGCTACCTAATTGAGTACTTTTATAGCTATAGATTGTGTTGATTTGAACTGGTAGGCAAATATTCCACAAATAAAGTCAATCTTCAAAGAAGTCTGGACTTTAGTTACTTTTTTATAAACTGCAGGACTTGTCAGAGCTTCTCATAGTCCACTGGATATTGTAAGGCTTCAAGAAGACTCTATGTGAGCCACGTATGCTGAATGCACCGGGTCGTTTTGTCAAGGAGCATCTTAAAGGACTAGTGCTTTTGGAACCCACTTTGGGGAACACTGACAACGCCTTTGGAAGGCAATAAAATTTGTACCTCCTCTCAGAATTGTTCTCATAGTTATTACTGTTGCTTTATTACTTATTTATCAGTTGAAACAATACAGGGGACCTGGGTCTCAACAAACCCAAGATCATGTTTCAAAATTCACAAACGATTTTCTGAACAGAATTTCATGCTGGATTCGGTCAGGCCCATCTCCTGTGAATTTCGATAGCTTTAGAATGCACAAATTGAAAGTAGACAAAACCCTTCTCTCCTTGCTAATTAGGATGATGGCTCATAGAGAAGAGATCAACCCATGTCACAGTAGAGATGATGCTATTGCTTTTAATTAACCATACAGGGACTTGAGTGATAGTCGACCAAACGCACGCGTGCTTACTCACACCCCAAACACACCAAGTCTTCAAGAACCGGTAACAAGGGGACATCAGATGCAAACACCACTTGGCATTTTCAATTGTCTCTCTTTCCATGAGACAAGGTAGAGAAGAGAAATGCAGACAGAGAAGAGGCAGATTCACAGTACTGGCCTTCCTGTGAGACTTCTTCACGGGTATGTTCTCATTCCTTAGACACTTTCAATCCCAGTCACTTAAATGATGAATGATTTTCCATTACTTCCACGCACATTCCTATAGCCAGTGAGTGCTGCTGGTCTTTAAGCCTGTCCAACATCCCCAGGCTGGGAGTCCACTTCTGGGTTCTTATCCAGGGTTTGCTGTTGACTTGCTGGGGGTATTTGGGGAGGTACTTCTGCTCTTACCCTCCGCCCCCCTTCTAGGAGGCTGGATCCTTTTGGCCATGAGAACCTTTGGGCTTGGCTGGCCCTGACTGCTTTATCCCAATTCAACAAACATTTGATGATCACCTGCTAGCTTCTGGGCCCTGGTTGTATGGAAGACCCCAAACTCACTTCTGATCTCAAGGACCAAACAGTCTAGTTGGGTAGGGAAACAGAGACACACAAATGCATGTATATGTAAGGAACTCAGGAGGGGCTGGAGTCCTGGTGCCGACCACTGGGCTTGCTGACCGCTGAGAGAGCCCCCTGCGGCTGCCCGCTGCCCTCCCTCCCACCTCCCTCCTCTCCTCCCCTCCCTCTTCTGTCCCTGGCCTTCCTAAGGGTCAGGCCCCCCATGACCCTACATTTCAGACTGTAGATGACAGGGCATGGCTATGGAGGAGAGAAGGTATCAGTCTACATGATTGCAGGGGCTCAACTTTACTGGGACTGAAGGCCACTCACAGCCACATGGAGGCTCAGAGAAGTTAAAGTTTTGCCTGTTGTCACTCAGCTGATAAGCGGCAGAGATTGGATCTGCACCTTGTCGGCTCGTCTATTCTGTGAATGTTGGTGTTGGTGCTTCACCTACCTGGCAGGTGCACCCAGCCTCCACAACGGCTCCCCAGTGTCCCCTTCTCCTGACATTTGTTCTCCACGAAGAGAGCATGCCCTCTCCCTGAGGACAGCTTCCAGCCAATGACTGGCTCAGAAGGAAGCACAGATGGCCAGCTCCCTGCCTGCCGGAGGTGGGGGGAGCAGCTTTGCAGAGACCCTCCCCCCACTGGGATCAGGCTCAGCTGAGGTCCCTCCTTTGCTCTGCCTCCCTTGTTTCCTTGTGGGTCACCCCCTCACCAGGCCAGGTCGATCCCACACCTGTCTCAGGCTCTGCTTTTGGGAGCGTGACCTAAGATGTTCTCCCAGACCCAGACCCCTCCCCATGCTGTGTTGAGATTACCACTCAGTCATTCTCTGTCCTGGGCTGTACCCTGAGATCCTGGGGGATAACAGTGAAGAAGGTCATGAGGTGATACTGCCTCCTGGCTTCCAGGCCATTTGGCCAATGGCTGGCTGGACGTGAGGTGCAGAAGGGAGAGAGGGAGGAGAATCTGCCCCTCTGCTGCTGCCCTGCCTTGCTGACCCATCAGGACCTGCACCCATCTCTGCCCGGCTCTGGCTTTGAACCCAGCTCCTAACACTGAGTCCTCCCCTCCCCTTTTCTCTAGGGGTGGCCGTGTCTCCCCTACCCTCTGCCGCTGGTCCCGGGCCTTGGCATCCTTTGTCAGGGTCCCTTCTGTAAAGGGTCCCTTTGTTCCAAGTCTCTGCAACATTTCCGGCCGAGGGGGACATCTGTTTCCCGCCAGGTACCCCGACTGCTTCAGCTTTCATTTGACAGGTCGACTCAAATTGATTGCCAAAGGCTGCCTGCACTGGTGTGTTTTGAAGGATTTGGGTGTTTCCCCAGCAGGGAGAGTGCTGTGATCTATTAGTGATGCCTGTCCATGTGCAGCAGGGGAGGGTGACATCAGTGCCACACGGTGGTGGCTCGGTCCCTGAACTACATGATCAGTCCCCGAGCTCCCTTCCAGCTCAGACTTCTAGACCCATTCACTGATGGACACGGAGATGAGCTTCCCTGACCAGAGCAGCCTAAAGAAGACCCCGGCCAACAGGCTGGCAGCCTATCGTCACATAAACCATGGCACTGTGGGAAACACCTGTTCTGCATGGCTGGTTAATCCTGACCCGGTGTTTATGGACCCAGGTGCTGCTGACAATGACCGACCGCCAGGGGGCGGACTTTCACAGGCTGTTGGCGGGCAGGTGAGAAAAGACAGGTGGTCCTTTGAATGCAAACCCTTCGCGCTGCAGGTGAAGCTAGCCCTGTGTCATCACGAGGGCACCCTTGGAGACAGGAACTTTTTTTTCAATTCTTTCCTCTACCCCAATTCTCTTCCCTAAATTCATATTTTCACCTAAAATATTTTTTGATCAGCTATTCTGGAACAAATCTTGTGGTATGTTCTGAGGGGGTATAAGAATCACCCTACAGTCCTAAGCCTATGAGGGCAGGTGGGAAGTCCTAATCATGTAGATCCGTTACTGAATTCGATTTAAATTATGAAGGTGGAGAATGGGGTGGTTACTTTAGATAGAGAGACGCTTCCTCTACAGAAGACCTGAGCTGCGTGAGGAGGGAGTCAGGTTAGGACCTGGTGGGCTACTGGTCCAGGCAGTGGGAACCAGAGCCACAGAGACCCTAGGGCAGAAAGATGAAGGGATTGGAAACCAGGCTGGGGCATTTGGACTCCATGGGCACCAAGCAGATCAATGAGGAGGAAGTGGAGAGGGAGGCGGGTGCATTGGGCCAGCTGAGGGCTGAGCCAGGGCATCCAGCCACATTCCCTGCAGCTGGGGAGCTGGGGGATGGTGAGCGGGAGCTGGGAGCAGATGGGACGGGGAGGAACGGTCCTCAGGTCCTCATGTGTGTGATGCAGACCCTGTGTGTGTCCTGGGCTGCGTGAGGCTCAATGGGGCTCTGCGTGGGAGCGTGTTTTGTAAACTACAGCACAGAGGGCAACCTCACTCTCCCATTGTCAGCGAGCCAGCACCGGGGCTGTTAATCTCTTGCATGGCAGCAAGTGTGCTCTCCCTGATGTCCACCCAAATTCTCTCAGCCCTGCGTGGTAGAGCCCCTACAATCCCTAAAGAAGTGTGTTTCTCCCTCCCTCCCCACCCCGCATGCATCCAGCCTTTGACATCCTATCTCTTTCTTTCAAGCTGCCTACATCTTCCCTTCCTCCCCAACCCATCCCTGGCAGTGGCTTCAGAACTTCCCTTTGGGGTCCCCAGGACCTTCTAGGCTCCTTCTGCCCTGAATGCCCAGCACTTAACAACTCTGTGGGCAACTGAAGGCCATTTAGGAGGGATAGCAGGTGCTGGAGCCCCGGGGATGTCCCGTCCAAGCTCCTAGGCTCTCCTCTGAGGTGTCTTTGCCTTCTTCTTCACCCTCTGAACTTCTATTTGCCCTTCAGAACTCAGTGGACTGACCTTCTCTGAATCCTCAGGATGCCCCTGAGGGTTGGAGCTGTCTTGTACCCTACAGGGCTTAGCACAGGCTCCTGCTTAGTGGGGCATCAGCAAAAGCTCATCCAGATATGAATATGTGAGCCAAGGAACAAATGACTGAACACAAGTCGATGGGGACATTTCTCCCAAAAATGCACATTGGAAGAAGCCCCCTGACCCCCTGCCAAAGTGTGGCATGCTGAGGGCAAGCCCACCACATCCTAGGAAACTCCTCTCAGGCTGCAGAGAACAATAAATAGATAAAAATATCATTTTGTCTTCAGCTCTCCGTTCCTTTATGAGGTGCCCGTAGTGAATAACCCCAGATTCCAATTAGCAGCCCAGGGCCCAAGAACTGAAGGGAGGCTCTGCTCCCTCCCATTGTGAGCAAGTGAACCAGTAATAAATCCCCAATTAGCAAGAAGGAACATGGATTGAACTTTCTCTTCTTGTCCTCCACTTTTGTTTAGTGCTCCCTGTAAACAGGCTCTGTGGCTGGCGTTCAAGAGGAAAGAAAATTGAATTAAAATTATTTTAAGCTTGCAATGATTAATGTCATGCCAGGTAAGCCATGGAAAGGGATATTAAAAGACTACAAAAATCATTCTACCTTAAAGCAGCAGAAGTGATCTTCCTGTATAACAAGAGTACTGTGGACTGGGCGGCCGACCCAGCAAACAGCTGTTTCTCATAGCTCTGGAGTGCAGGGAATCTGAGGTCAAGGTGGTGGCAGATTTGGTGTGTGGTGAGGGCCATCTTCCTGGCTCACGGACAGCTGCTCATATAGCCTTTCCTTAGTGTGTGCTCCTGGGGAGAAAGCTGTCTCTCTTGTTCATTTTCTTACAAGGGCACTAATCCCAACATGGGGGCCCCACACTCATGGCTTCATCTAAAACTAGTTATCTCCCAAAGGCCCCACCTCCAAAAACCATCTATCACATCAGGGGCTAGGGCTTCAACATATGAATTTTGGAGGGACACAAACATTCAGCCAAAACAATCCTTTCACAGGAAACAGCTACAAAAACATAAACCTTCCAGGGGGATGGTAGCACACTGTCTCTACACATCTATGTGATGGGTTCATAGATAACATACCCATGAAGAGTGCAAAATACATATGGGTATATCCTCTCCTCATGGAACACAGTGCATAGACGCATTCTACAGGCACATAGCAATAAGGATCATGGTCAAAATCAGGCCAACTCTGTGACCCTAGAAGCCAGGTTAGGATGTTCACCTTCATTGAACCCACTGCCCTTGTTTTTAAAATGGTGATGCCAATACTGGATTTGATAGGACTTTGTGAGATGTTTCTGCATGAAACTTTAGCACAGAAGCTGATACCTCCTGCATACGTACACACACAGAGACATGAATACTATAAGGACATATGTTTCCACCTTGCTTATAAGGAATAAAAATTGAGTTCTCGTGTGTGTGTGTGTGTGTGTGTGTGTGTGTGTGTGTGTGTGTGTGTGTTCAGTTTAGAATACTATTTTCAACAGTTTTCCCCAAAATATTTTTATGTTTGTTACCATCTTGCTATGATTCAAAACCAAGTTCAGGATTTAGAGTTGGATCTGGATTCACGTCGTGTCTTTGCTGATCTGCAAGATACTTTGCCTCCCTGAGCTTCAGCCTCCTCCTCCATAAGGTGGGAAAAGTATTACCTTAGAGTGCTCAGGGATGAAAATATATAACTTATGAGCTTGTTCATTCATTCTAAAAGCATTGCCTTAGTCCCCTTCTCCCCCAGGGGAAGAGGATAGAAGGAAAAGCGCAACGGAGTTCCAGCCAAAACAGTAGGGAAGATGTTAAGAGTGACCCCATAGGTGGCAGAAGATGCTCATCTTTAGACTACCATCTCCCCCGCATCCCTGAAATAGAGCCTATTGGCCCCTGCCATGGCTTGCTCCACAGCCTCCTTCAACCCAGGAGCTGAAGCAATTTTCATAAAGTATAAGTGATATTGTGTAAGTCCTCTGTTCATACTCCTCCGGGGCTTCTTACCCTTCTCACAGTGGAAGCCAGTTCTCTTTCTCTCAGGTTGCTCCATTTCCTCTTCTCTCCTGTTGTCTTCTACCTTTTATCCTTGCTCATTTCGCTCCAGCTACCCCAGCCTCCTTCTTGTTCCCAGAACAAGCTGGACTCACTGCTTCCCCTGGGGTGATTCTGTCCCCTCTCCTGCTGTGTCCTCCATCCAAAGCACCCTTTCTCCCAAGCCCACAGAGCTGGTTTCCTCTCTTCCTTCAAGTCTTTCCAAGTGTAGAGAATGCCTGACCTAGGTCCTGTTCCCTGGAGGAAGACACTGAGAGGGAGATAACCCTCAGGAAGGGGTTGGAGACTGTTCTTAGGAGTGGCACGTCTATGGTGTGAGGGAAGGTGTGTTGGCAGAATGTATTTGCAGCAGAGGCCTCGTCGGCCCCAGAGCTGCAGCCAGGATGGTCCTTCCAGTTCAGGGCATAGGGCCAGGTCCTTGTACCCGGCACCGGCTGGTCATTGGGTGTGGGCTGCAGCTGGGAAGGGTGTGTGTCTGGGGTACGGCAGCTCTCTCTGGGTGAGGAGGAGCAAATGCTCCGTGAGCCTTGTTACTGGTTCTGGCCAAGGGCACCCAATCCCAACATGCGTCAGTTTCGATCATGATGATTTATACCCGTTCTGAAGAGGAAGAGGTCCAACACAATTTTATTTGACACCAAGTGGGTGATTGATCTCTTTGAGAAATGGTGCAGTATTAGAGGCTCAGTCTTGATCTCAGCGGTTGATAGGATGGGCATTTGTGGCTTGCAGAAGCCAGGGCACCCTTGGTGAGCAGAACCCATGCTCTAACTTCCATCCCTGCCACCATGGTTACCATGGTGACCATGGTTCTATTGATGGGAAATTCTGGCCACGTGGTCAGTTGATGCCCTGTGATCAAGTGTTCCTTCACTACCAGGACCAATTTTCACCCTGGTGCTGTTCACTGGCATGGCCTTGCTCCAGACACTTGGGTCCACTTTGTGATTCTCCTTATTAGGACCTGCCCAAAACCTCACATGGCATCTCTTCATAGCACAGATACTTCTACTACCCTGGGGCCTGTCACTTCACATTGGCGCTACTGCCTGAACTTTGTCTTGTCCTGCTCAAACCTGGTAGCCTCTGTGTCACATAGTAAATAATTTGGAACAGAATCCCAAAGTGCAGAATATGCACTTCCTCTGGGACCTGGTGAGGGCTACCAGACATAGTGCTTCCTTCTTACTGTGTGGAGGGACATGTGGATGTTGTTATTTGGCATTTTCTTTGGTGGGAAAGTCCCAGAATACCCCAGACCACTGGATCCTTGAAATCTTAGTGTATTTTCTTTTTCCCCACCCTTTGGAGCACATATTTCTTACAGAGAAAGATCTGCTCCCCCTCACCCAGAGAGAGCTGCCTCCCCCAAGACACACACCCTCCCCAGCTGCAGCCCACACCCAATGACTGGCCAGTGCTGGGTACAAAGACCTGGCCCTATGCCCCTAATGGGAAGGACCACTGATGGGTTATTCAACATTCTTGCTATATCTTATGCATCTTGTCCAATGAGCAAATGTCACTGATATGTAAAAGCAATGTGATGTTCTGTCATCCAGGCAATGTAGGTCCCTTCAGACTCTAATATTTTAGGGAGGAGAAAGTTAATATAGCCCTGGGCAAGATAGCAATCATATCCTGGTGTCCTTCTGAAAGGAGAAAGAACTGCCTCGAGGTGTCCTTCCTGTGAGGACTGGAAGAGAATGGCATAAAACCAATGGCTGCTCCAGGTGCCTGGAGCCCTAAGAGGGAAAGAAAAGGCAACATAGAATAGGAGAAGATATTTGTAAAGCATTCACCTAACACGGGACTTCTATCTGGCATATTAAAGAAAAACTAAAAACCAATAAAAACAGATATGGAATCTAGTAGAAACCTGGACAAAAGACTTGAGCAGAGACTTCACAAATGGCCAATAAATACAAGAAAAGATGGTCAACTTTCCAGAAATAAAAATCAGAGACACTATGAGATAATACCACACACCCACCGCAAAGGGCTACATTGATAAACATGGGCAATGCCGGGTGCTGGTAAAGATGCAGAGCCATGGAACTCTCATACATCACTGTGTGGGGATGACAAGTTCAACAGCTTTTTACCCTGGCATGCTCTGAGACTCAGCAATTCCATCCTCCTGTATCTTCCTGAAAGAAATGTGTGCATATAGTCATCAACTCATATAAACATGCGTGTTCAGAGCAGCAATTTCTTAATAGCCCCAAACTGGAAACAACCCAAATGTCTGTCTAGAGTCGAGAAAATAAAAACGGTGGTACTCTCAGTTAGTAAATACACTAACAATGAGAAGGAATAACTACAACTATAGACAACATCGTGGGTGAATTTCACAAACTATTTTGAAGGGGGAAAAAAAGCCAAATACAAAAGAAGACATGCTCTATAATTCCATTTGAATGAGGTTTAAAAAATATGCAAAACTCACATATCGTATTTGAAATTAGCCATGTGATCACTCTCAGGCAGTAGGTAGTGATTGGAAGGGGGCATAAGGCATATTTGGATTCTGCTGATGATCTATTTCTTCATTTGGTTGTTAGTAACATAAGTGTGTCCGGTTTGAAAAAAAATTTCATTGAGCTGGATAGTGTTCACTTTTTTGTATGTATGTTGTACTCATAAAATCTACTGTGCAAAAGTGAACTTCATAATATTATCATGTATTCGCCTGCTCCAAACTTTTCAGTGACTTTGTCTTCCACTCAAAAGAATATCTGAACCCATTGACCAATTCTCTTCAGCCCTTGGTCCAACCTGTTTCTACAGAAGGCAGAGTAATGAGGGGGGCTCACGCCTGAAACATACTGCCTGAGGTGGAACTTGGGGCACTTTATACTCTGTTCTCTCTACTTGGAATTCTCCTGCCCCCATCCCAAAATGCAAAACTTGTAAAAGAGTAGTTCCATTTGACAAAAAGTTCCTAGAGGTTAAGTGACTCCTCTAAGATCACATGGCTGATCAGCTGGGAGAATTCAACCTTGAACCCTAGTCATTGATGTTCTAGTCCAGGGCTCTTCCCATAGTCATATGTCAGTTCCTTGAAGGGAAAGACAAGTCTAACTTGTTTTTGTAAATTTTCTTGTGGCTTAAAAGGCTTAGGAAGAATTTTGATGAATTGAATGGCTTTCTTGAATTGACATGGCTCCTGGATGAGCATTCGGTTCGGTTTTGGGGACAATACAAAAACATTCAAAATGAAATAACAAATGTGTGTTTCAATGTTAGGTGAAGAGTTTTCGCAAAGCATGATTAATTGCCCAGTGGCCAATGTAGACAATGTTGGAGTTTGAGTTGGAGAGATCTTTATAGGCTGGGTTACACGGGGAAGGTTCTGAGAGGGGCTGAGGCACTGAGCTGCATGACTGGGAGGATTTGGAAAGCCACCTGTGGGGAACCACTCCCACGTGGTGCAGTTGAACAGCATGATCCAAATACTCCCAGGGATGCGTTGTTGGAACAGTGAAGAAACGCGTTTGCTGGAGGCAAGTATTCGCCAGGAATGAAGGGGAAATGTGATGGGACAGCAGGGGAGGTATAGCTTTTGGAGACAGTTGGATGCTGGAGAAAGAAGTTTAACTTTATTGCTGATTCATAATTTTTTGGTTTTGTTTTTCTTAAATGAAACTTGAAATAGCCTGGCAAGATTATAAATCCTGGTTTGAATGTCAGTGGCAGAGTGGAAATGAACTGTGTCGAATACTTTTACTTGGTATCACATCTAGACCTGCCCCTGAGCAGTTGCAAAGGGAAGGCATAAAATAGCAACATCCAGTGGTTGATGGGACACACTATGTGCCATGGACACAGTGCTTCCTAGCTTACTATTTTTTTAAACCCTTGTTACAGCTCTATGAGATTAGGTAGTGCAACTGTGAAAAGAATTGAATTGACTTTGGGGCCTGGTTGCTGGGGTCAAATCCTGGCTCAGGCACTTCCTGCCATCACCAGGGTCTGCATCCTGGATCACCTCTGTGCTGAGGCCACATTTCCCTTGAGCCATTCCCAAGTAGTGAGTGAGTGTTGCAGGGATTCTGCTGCAGGCTGGCACTCCTGCAAGGGGTGCCATTCCTCCCCTTGGGTAGTGTTGGCTGGAGAGCTCTTGCTGACTAGACTGATCTTTCTCCTTATTGTACTGCATTCTGGGACACCTCCCATCCCAGAAGCAGTGGTGGGGGACAAGTGGACCCTTGCACTTTCAACAACAAAACACAAGAGAGAGAATACAAGATCTAAATATGAAAGATATGCTGTATTCATGATTGGAAAACTCAGTGTTGTCAATCCCCAGATGGATCTAGAGATTCAGTGCAATATCAGACAAAATCACAATTTATGTGAAAATGCAAAGGACCTACAATAAACCAAGACAAACTTGAAGAACAATACAGTGGAAGGACTTATTCTACATTATTGAAAGACTTACTTTAAGTCTGTAGCAGGGTAGCAGTGGCACAAGGAAAATCAAATATACAAATGGAAAAGAAGGGAGTGTCTAAAAATAGATCCACATATACATTGTCACCTGCACTTGCTATAAATTCACTACAGTATTTCAGTGGGCAAAAGATTATTTCTTTCAAGAAATGGTACCAGAAAAACTGGGTATCCATATGGAAAGCAGTAACCCTTGACTCTTACCTCACACCATACATGAAGGTAATTTGAAATATATCATAAATCGACATGTGAGATGAAAAACATTAAAGTTTTCAGAATAAAACAGAAGAGAATATCTTCATAACTTTTGGGTTTCTTGAACAGGATGCAATAAGGCATTAACCAAAAATAAAATTATAAATACAAATATATAAAGCGTATATACGTGTGTGTGTGTGTGTGTATACACATATACAAAATTATAAATATGTATATATAAAGCTATATATATGTATATATACACACACATATATAATATATATACATACTCTATACATATATATGATGTAATTAAAAGTAAGAACTTCAGGGGCACCTGGGTGGCTCAATTGGTTAAGCATCTGACTCTTAGTTTCAGCTCAGGTCATGATCTTGTGGTCGTGGGATCAAGCCCCGCATCGGGCTCCATGCTCAGTGCAGAGTCTGCTTCAGATTCTTTCTCCTTCTCCCTATGCTTCTCCTTGCTCGCTCCCTCTCAAATAAATAAATAAAATCTAAAAAAAAAGAAAAAGTAAGAAGTTCTGCTCATCAAAAGACATTGCTAAATGAGATAAAAGGACAAGCCACAGATCAAGAGAAGACTTTCATAGTACATATATCTGACAGGAAACTCATATTTCAAATAAATGAAGAATGAGTACAAATTAATAAGAAAGACAAAAATAAAAACTTGGCAAAGACTGGAATTAATACTTCACAAAACAGTATCCAAATGACTGGTAAGATTACAAAATGTCAAAACATCATTATTTTTTGGGGAAATGTAAGTTAAAACTACAGTGCCACTTAGATAATCTAAAATGTATTTAAAAAGCTTCTGATAATGCCAGTTGTCAGTGAGGATTTGGAGCAACTGGAACGTTCATACCTTGCTGATAGCAGCATCAGTTCGTAAAATCATTTCAGACAATACTTTGATGTTACCTATTACACTTAAGCACATGGCAACCCTATGATTTAAAAATATTACTTCTAGGTATACACCTAAGAAAAGTAAGTGCATATGCTCATACGAGAAGAAATGTGTAAGAATGTTCACAGCAGCTTTATTCATAGCAGCACAAAACTGGGAGCTGTGGAGATGTCCATCCATAATAGAATGGAAAAAATAAATTGCAGTGTGTTGATGCATTGGAAAACCCCATAGGGGGCACTGAGAGCTGGAGGCTGCCTGCTGACCCCAGGCCTGCTGCTGGGTGCCAGGCGGCAGTTCCTCTCCAAAGGCTCTGCTGGTGCAGTTCTATGCGACCACAAGACATAGATCATCCCACTCCCTGGAGACTAGAATATAAGGTTTGTGGAAAGGAAAGGAAGACGGTCACAAGCACTCTGGGCTCGTAGACCTACTGCACCCCTGTCTGTGCACTGTGGGGGGAAGTAGGGGAGGTGTAAAGGCATCAGGAGCAAGAAGAAATCTGGGGGCATGCAAGAATTCCCTTTCTTCTCTCTTTCCTCTCTTCCTCCCTTCCTCCCTTTTGCCACCTTCCCATCCACCTCTCCTCCTTCCTTCCACTCTTGCTCTTTGCTCCTTCCTGTTGTCCTTTCCTTGAAAGGAATCAACAACAAGTGTAGAGATCCCGGGAAGAAGGCTAAGCAGGAGCAGGGGTCACCACGAGATGGAAACATCACAGAGAACAAGCCCCACTGACTGCAGGTGTTCCTGACAGCCCACTCCCAGGCCATCCAGGGTGCTGGCTCTGTGGTTGCATGTCCTGGGGCCCAGGAAGATGACAAAGCTCTTTGGAGAGGCAGTGGATTTGAATAATGCCTCATCTAAATGCAGGCAGCAGCATGTGGGATAATTATCCACCACCTGAGCTCTCTTCAGCCCTCAGGCCTTGGAGCACGGAAGTGCCAGGCAGAGGTGAGAAGGCTTCCAGGCGTGACAGCCTGTGTGGGGCACTGGATACCTGAGTGGCCAGTCCAGAGCTGCCGTCTGGAATTCAGCTTGAAAACTTTTTTGGTTGCATGTCAGAGTGAGGGATGGCCAGTATAGCTGCCAACTCTGCCCATCAGACTGGACAGGTATAATGACCTCTGGGTGGCTCAGATGCGGTGGCAGAAGGGCTGGAGTCTTGGAACAAAATCCTAGTAGAGATGATATAAGCAGGAATAGTCCCTGAGCACTTGGTCCATGCCAGGCTCTGGACCACACTTGTAAAGTTCTCTTCGTGAGAGCTGTGATGTGAGAGTTACTAAAATGGAAAATAACCATTTTAAGGTGAAAAATATCCAGTTTATTGAGTGTTTGCTACTAAGATGCACTGTGCTTGCACTTGAGGTGGATTGTCTCGGTACTCATAGCTCAATGATGCAGGTGCTGCTATAACCCCATTTTAACAAGATGAGAAAACTGAGGCCTAAAGATAGGAAATATCAATAATTTAGGTAGTGTCTGAAACCAGGTGTCCTGAGTCTGAGCAACTGGCTGGAACAGCAGGGGTGCAAAGATGTCACCCTAGAATTTGCTATCCTATGGCTGAGAATGACAGGTGGAGCTTTGCTTTAAAGGGAACCTTGAAGTTACCAGTTAATTCCTTGGCCTCCCACTTCCTTGCATCCTCAGTGGGAGCAATCACACCTGCCCTGATGTCACCACTGTAAGGATGCAGAGAAAGAATGAAAATACAACGAGTTCCAAGAGTGACTCTTGGTATCCATGGCAGTGCCCTGAGCTCCTTGAAGGAAAAGAAAACCCAAGAAGTAATACCCTACAGAAGAACATGGATCAACAGGGAGACTGATGCTCTATGGCCTCTGCTGTGGGTCAGCCCAGGAGCAAGGGCATCTGACACATTAGATCCCCCCTTAAAGATGGGGGAACCAAGGGTCAGTTGAGTGACTGGTCTTACAAATATTTTCACTGTGAGGCAACCAGGACAATAAAGGCTTCACATGTCAAATCATATGAGAAAATGTAGAGGGATTCAGGGTTGTTACCATTTGTAAGAAAATGGTGATGATGATGATGAGGATGATGGTGATGATGATAGTGATGATGATGGTGATGGTGACAATTTGATGGTGATGATCATGGTGATGATGATATTGATGCTGGTGATGATGATGGTGAGGATGATGGTGATGATGCTGGTGATGGTGATGATGATGATGATGTTAATGATGGTGATAACGGTGATGATGATGGTGATGATGAAGATGATGATGGTGGTGACATCATGAGCTACCACTTACAGAGAGGTCATTATATGAGAGGAGCTCTTTTTTTAAAATAATTTTATTGTTATGTTAATCACCATACATTACATCATTAGTTTTTGATGTAGTGTTCCATGATTCATTGTTTGTGCATAACACCCAGTGCTCCACGCAGAACGTGCCCTCTTTAATACCCGTCACCAGGCTAACCCATCCCCCTACCCTCCTCCCCTCTAGAACCCTCAGTTTGTTTTTCAGAGTCCATCGTCTCTAATGGTTAGTCTCCCCCTCCGACTTACTCCCCTTCATTCTTCCCCTCCTGCTATCTTCTTCTTCTTCTTTTCTTTCTTAACATATATTGCATTAGTACAGATCTGCGATTCATCAGTCTTGCACAATTCACAGCGCTCACCGTAGCACATACCCTCCCCAATGTCTATCACCCAGCCACCCCATCCCTCCCACCCCCCACCACTCCAGCAACCCTCAGTTTGTTTCCTGAGATTAAGAATTCCTCATATCAGTGAGGTCATATGATACATGTCTTTCTCTGATTGACTTATTTCACTCAGAATAACACCCTCCAGTTCCAACCATGTATGACAGGAGCTCTTATACACACTATACTATACATGTGTTATCTAATTGAATCATCACAAAACCTCACAGATGAGTATTATTATCATCCCAATTTTCCTGTTGGAGAAATTGAAGCTCAGAGAGGTTTAATGCCTTGCCTAAAGTCACAAGCTATGTTTCTCCTCAGAGAGGGGAGTGGGAGTGGGCAGGTCTCTTGCTATGCACAGAGGAAGGGCCATCCTGAAGAGTGTGTAGCAGACATGACCTTCAGAGAGAACTGGGTTAGAACGGGCAGAAGCAGCTAGTCCTTGACAAACATCAGCCATCTCTGCAGCTGCAGTTCTGCAGCAAGAAAATGGTCTTCCAGGGAGAGGAGTGGGTGCTCCATCCCTGGGGCAGACATGCATGCAGAAGGTATGTCAACAGGCTAGGATGCTGGAAATGGGCTCCACAGGGTGGAGACCAGTCTCTGTGCTTCTTGCTCTCTGCAGTTCTGTGGTAATGTTTCAGTGTCTTCAATCCGACTTCCTGTGCTTTTTGCAAGAAGCAAGATCGGGGTTAATCTGCTACCAAGTAAAGGCAACCATTTGCAAGTTCTCTTGGGGGAAAATGCAAGATTTGCAAAGTCAAATCTGATTAAGATACACAGACTTCCTTAAGGAACAGTGATTATGCATTACAATGAAAGGATAAACAGAGCCCAGAATGGTGAATTCAACAATAGCCCTTCACAGCTGGGAGCATCAGTCGCCTTTGATAGGGAGCTTATTGTCTGTGCATAAATTCTCCCAAATCTCCCCCAGTGGCCTGGCAGAGGAATAAAAAGGAACCATTTTTCTAACCTTCTGAAATGAAAAGGAGTCCCAGTGCTCCTATGATTGTTGGCTGAGCAAACACTCCTGTCTAACCACCACATTTGTTGCCCAGGGTCTCCCTGGGGAGCCAGGTTCAGGCTAGAGGAACTCACTGTCCTCAAAGGAGGAGGAACAGGGGCACCAGCTTAGGTGGGGAATAGCTGTCAATAGTTATGCCCCAAATTAGATAAGCAGCATCAGAATTCACACAGGGGGCACGTTCATCTCAGATCCCTCCCTAGGACAGCATTTCAAAACCCATTCCACAAGGAGTAGCGGCAAGGGAACAAGAAGGGACAGAGGCATCCCCTATCTTTGCACCATTACTCACCACCATAGTGGTTTAAAGTTCAGAGGAGGTGGGGAGGGGATTTTGTATGCCAGAATGTTGCTGAAGAAGTCTTGTGGGCGTGGAGCTGGGCCTTGAAGGAAAAGAACTTGTCAAATGGTGCTTTCCATGCTGTGTGCCGTACACTAGCCCTAGCTCCCTTCTAACTTCTGGGTCTTGGTTTCCTCATCTGTTCAAAGAGAGGATTGTCTTCAAGTGCAGGTTACAAATTCAAATGATGAAGAGGTTGGTTGGGTTACAAACATGAGAGAAGCAGCCCTGACTACAGATGCTAAGTATCAAATACAGGCACTTGGTGTTGGGAGGGCAAAGGGCTGAGGCCAATGGGGCTCCTATGCCCCTTCTTCAGTGGGCAGTGGCTCCAGCCCATGGTGGCCAAGTGGGAAAGTACAGAGTGTTCCCAGATGGTCTTACTTCTAAAGATGAGCTTGAAATCTGGATTCTTACGAGAAATGTTTTTGTGATTAAATATTGGCCAGTAAATTAATTTATCTTTAAACACCCAGAACAAATGGGACATAATCTGAGAGGCCAGTTTGACCTTCAGTCTGCCGGTTTTCAACTTTTATCCTAGAGGATAAAAAAAGGTTTTACCAAGAAGGTGTTATGGACTGCATGCTTTGTCTCTCCCACCCCGTATTCATATATTGAAAGCCTAACCCTCAATATGATGGTATCTGGAGGTGAGGGCCCTTGGGAGGACATGAGGGTAGAGGCCCCATGATGGGATCAGTGTCCTCACAAGAAGAGGAAGGAAACTAGCCCCATCTCTTTCCACCACGTGAGGACACAGCAAAGAAGTGGCCGTCTATAAACTGGAAAGGGGTCCTCACCAAGAACCCAAACTTGCTGGCACCCTGATCTGCAAAACCTCCAGAACTGTGAGAAATGAATGTTTGTTGTTGAAGCCACCATAGTGTGTGCTTTTATAGCAGCCCTTCCTAAGACAGATGAGCCAGCTTTGGGACCGGCAGATCCCTCCATGACCACCACTCATCCCCTCTGCCTGGGGGCAAGGGCTCATCCGTTTCCTGCTTATGCTCTTCCAGAATGCTGTGAGCAGGTGCGTGCATGTGTGTGTGTGCAGTGTGTGTGACCTCCCTGGAGGTGGGGGCACAGACTCAAGTTGAAGAGAATTTTGCTCTTCCCTATGTTTGCCGAAGCTCCACAATGAGTGTCTAAATGGCTGCTGAATTATTCTTTTGGTCAGCCCCAGAGAGTGCCTGGCAGAGGTACCACTCGGCGGGGGTGGGGGGGGTTTGAGAGGGTGATGCACAATGAACGCTGATGTATTCAATCACATGGCAGCCTCAGGATTGCCTGGGCTTGGGCTGCACAATTAGAGGACTGGCGTAGGGAGGGAGTGGGCTAGTAACGGAGCAGAGACCAGGGGAAGAGGTTGGAAACTGAGTGCAGGTGGCCTGAGCTACTTGCCCCCAGCTTCCCCTTGTTGTGACCATGATTCTAGTAACACCAAAGGGAAGATCAACATCTTAACGTTTGCGAGGCACCTCTATGTGGCAGGACTTGACAAGTTATCATAATAAATCTTCACAACCACCCCAGGCACTAGATGGGATCCATTGTTGGCTTGCAGCCACATAGTAAGCCATCTGAGCCAAGAACCAAGCTTGGGCACTTTCCTCCTCCACCAGCTGGTGGAAGGAATGGCCTGGTGCTGCTCATGTGAGCTGAGGGAGAGGCACCAGGGGACATCATCACGGGCACTGGCAGCTACTCTAGCTCCTAGCTCCTGCCTTCAGTCCCGATCATTTCGTTTGTCATTTGGTTCAGAACAGAGGATGGGAACCTGCTCTTCTGGAGGCCAGGAGAGCTGAGTAATGTGCCGCTTGACAGTGGGTACCATGGGGGGTTCACGTAGAGCGCCCCCAGCCCAGCATCGACTAAAACATATGAGTGGGACCACACGGGCCTCTGCCAGGACCTGCAATACACCTGGAATTGATCACCAGTGGACACCAGTGCCAGGCATACGGGGGCCTGGACCTGGAAACAGACCTGCCCTCTGGATGGACCAGGTGGAAGGAGATACAAGCCTTGACATGGGGCACAGAATAGGGGTCTTCTGGCTAGCAGACCTGACACTTTTATTAGCTTTTGTTTGTTTGTTTCTGGCTACCCAATAAATTACCTCAAAATCTCAGGGGCTTTGAACAATCAAGATTTCTATTTCTCATGCACCCAACTGAGGGCCGGGTTTGGCTTTTCTCTAGTATCTCTGCTCCCAGGCCAGCAGCTTCCCAAGGCTGTGTCTGCTTCTTGAGGAGGGGGCATGAAAGGAGCAAAGCAGACAAGGAGACAGGGCACCTCCTAAAACTTTGTGTTGAAATGGATGGACCTTCATGGCCCCGTAGTCCCCTGGCTAAAGTCCATATCTTGGCAAGGCTCTTCCCAGGCCCGTGGGTCACATGGCAGAGTGGGGCAGTCATTCTGATACAGGGAGGTTGTGGAAAATCGGGAGCACTGGCCACTTCCCTGATATCCTAACATGAAATAATAATATGCCCTCTTCTGAAAGACCTCAAGCCAGCTGTTGCCTCCCTATACCATACCTGTCACACCAGTACAAATCTCTGGTGCTCTATTCATCTATCAGCTTTTCATGGCACAGACTGGGGTGGGGAATGTTCATCCCCATGGCCCCAGAGCCCAGCACTGTCACAGGAAAGGCCGGTGTTATGAGCATTGAAATCATGCCCTCTCTCTAATTCCCCCACCAAACTGTGATTATTCCTCTTTGCACGTATTCTGAATCACCTACTCAAAATGAGATTTTCATGCCCAGATCCATGTATCCTTGGATGCTACCTAATCCCAAACAAACAAAATAGCAAAAACCTCTGAAGTTATATTTGCAGCGGCTTGGAGCCCCTTAAAAGAAAGCCCTGAGTATGTCACTGCTGTGTTCCCCATGGCAGAGCCTCTGACTAGCACCCAGAGGACGTCATGAAGTCTTGATGAATGTGACCATGTACAGAGGCAGCGACTCTCAGAGGCGTCACGGCCACTTATTTACCAGCTGCTGTGAGCCTCCACCTCCCCATCTGTAAAAAAGGGGGCAGTGTTGAATAGAAGGCAGGGAGTGACCAGAGCACTGAAGGAGTGGTGTTGGAATCAGACAGAGACTATGAACCTGGCGGGGGTGGAGGGGCACTTATACTTATTCTCTGTGCCTTGACTTCCTCATCTAAAAAAAGGGCATAAAAGCTCCTAACTCCTAAAGTTATCCTGAGGACACAAGCACATGGCAGATTTGGAAGGGATTCTGTAAAACATTAAGTATAAGGCACTTCTGATAAGGTTTAATGGTATTGGAATCATTGTCCCTATCAAAAGTTCAGAAATAACAGAAGTAAAACTAAGTAGTAATCAGTAAAAGTTTTTGTGCATACACCAAAAGACAGTTTGCAAACTGGGATCACTCAGTACAAAACATGGAATGAGGCTCAGGTGTACAATGTTATAAAGAAGCTTCTATAGTGAGAAAGCATTGACTGTGTATTCTTCATAGTGAGTGGTTATGATACTAGAACTTTCTTTCATGATAGGGAATTGGTCAGTGGTTACCTCATGCCAACCCTGGGAACAGTGTAAGTTTTGCTTATGATTTCCGGAGGCATAAGTAAAAAATGACCCAGTTCAAGTTAGTCTTGCAAAATAAGCTAAATTAAGCTTTGCTTGTAGGACTAAACTGGTTTTGTCTGCTCAGGGAATTCTCAAGGCTGGTCTCTGTTTGTTTTTGATTTAACATACCTATTAATTTCTTTAGACCAAACAATAAACTGTGGTTTGCTCATCTGTGATGAGTGGTAGGGTGTTTGTTTTGTCTTTTTTATTGACCCAGCTGCTGGAGCCCGTCTGCACCAGGCACGGACTGCTGTGATGAAGTCTGCAGGCTCTTGGTTCCCCAGCCCAAAGCCTGCTCTCTGTCACTTTATTGTCTTGTGATGCCAGGCTTCTGGAAGTTCACTGGCATCCTAGTGCGGGAGGTTATAAAAATGACGGCAAAGTCTCCCCTTCTCTGCATCCGCACCCTGGTAATGTGATGTTACAGAGTCTAATTCCCTGTCCCTTGGATCTGGGTTGGCTGTGTGACTGGCTTTGGTCAGTGGGTAGTAGCAATCATGATGTAAGACTTAACCAGTGCTTGTCCACTGGGGCTTACTCTCTTGTAGCTCTGGGAATCCCACTGCCCGGTGACAAGCATTTAGCCTGCTGGATGAAGGGAGACAAATGGTCCAGTCTCCCTCTTTGCCCTATCTGGCACCCAGCTGAATCTTGAAGCAGAGCCACTAGCTGATTGGGGGTTGACCACATGCATGAGTCCAGTTGAGAGCAGAACAGCTCAGTTGAGCCCAACCCACATTGAAACCTATAGAATCATGACTACATAAATAGTTGGGGTTTTTTTTTGTTGGTTGTTGTTGTTTTTCTAAAGATTTATTTATTTATTTCAGAGAGAGAGAGAGAGAGAGAGAGCATGAGACGGGGGAGGGGCAGAGGGAGAGGGAGATAAGCAGACTCCCCTCTGAGCAGCAAGCCCAACGATGCAAAGCTCAATCCCAGGACCCTGAGATCATGACCTGAGCTGAAATCAAGAGTTGGAGGCTTAACTGACAGAGTCACCCAGGAGCCCCCATAAATAGTTGTTTGAGGCCACTAAGTTTGGGTTTATTATACAGTTAAAGCTAACTGACACTATCAGGACCCCAGGTCCACACCACACATTCTCTGTCTTGATAGGGAACCCTCAACAGGCATGGGACATGTTGGTAAATGGAGTGAGGGCTGTGTCTGGGTCTCCAAGACTACCACCATGTTCAATGATTCGCTAGAAGGACTTACAGCACTGAGAAAAAGATGTCATAGTCATGGTTATAGTTTATTACAGGAAAAGGATACAGATTGAAATCAGCAAATGAAAAAGGCACAGGGGGAGGAGTCCAGGTGAAAGCAGACACACATACACTCCCAGCTGCCCATGCCTGGTAGAGCTGTGTGGACAGCGATTGGCTTCCTCACGACCACGTGTGACAACATGTATGCAAATCGTTGTGCCACATGAAGGGTAAGAGCCCCTCAGTGGTAGGAGAGTAACCAGCTGAGAAGTCTTGTGGCTCAGAAGACGCCAGCCGTGGGCTGTGGGTAGGAGCTTCATGTGGTTGGAGCACAGGTTGCTGTGAACATCACAGAATCCTGTCATTTAGGTGAGAGCTAGGAAACCAGCCTCTAGCCACAGGCCTTTTTAAAACTTTTTTGGGTGAGTCTCCTCTCCCCTTGGCCTTAAGTGACCCAGGATGGAATGAATGGGTTAGATGAAACCACCTCCAAGGCTTCACTTAATCCGTGATGCTATGACCCTCCAAACTTGATAATGTCACCTGCAGGAGTCATTGACTCGGGGTCTGCATCCTGCCAGTGTCCTTTAAATGTCATGGATTGTATTTTCTTGTTATTATTCTAATGATCCACTTGCCTTCTCATTCATTCCAAATGGAGATGTAATCTATTTCCAATCCCCAAGATAATCAAGTTTTTAATGTAATTATGGAAGAATGACCTAGTTAGCATAAATAACTCCACAGTTTGGCCATCCCTTGAGAGATGTGAATATTGTGTTCGTTCACTTAACAACCGCATGGTTAACCCCCGCTGTGTGCCAAGCACAGAGTCCTGGGCAAGGGGCGCGTAGATGAAGAGACTTCAGGCCATGGAGCTGACAGGTCAAAGATAGACAATGGTAATAAGGAACAGCCATGAGGCAGGGAGAGCCGTGCATAGCTACAGGGAACATTAGGTGCCATAAAAGCCCAGATGGGCCACCCACCCAAGCTGGGCACCCAGAGCAAGAACCTGAGTGTTTAAGATGAACAAGGGTTGCCAGTGATATAGGTTGAGTGTGGAGGTGCTTGGGCAGCTTGTGGCAGGGAGAAAGATGACAACATTCCCCAAGCCGAGTGTGAACTGGGTGCTTATGAGGAGCCATGCACCGCTCTGAGTTCCTTACCTGCACTAATTTAATCCTCAATTATGAGGGGCACCTGGATGGCTCAGGTCATGATCCCAGGGTCCTGGGATCGAGCCCCGCATTGGGCTCCCTGCTGGGCGGGAAGCCTGCTTCTCCTTCTCCCACTCGCTCTGCTTGTGTTCCCTCTCTCTCTGTATCTCTGTCTGTCAAATAAATAAATGAAATCTTAAAAAAAAAAAAGACCCCTAGGAGACTGGTGCCCTTCTTGTCTCCTCAAAGAAGCATAACCTGCAGTCAGGGATATGAAACACAGCCCAAAGGGACCAACTTAGGTTAGTTCTGGGCAGAACCTGATGCTGACACTCCAAATGAGAGCAAGGGGCATATTTGGGGAAGTGCTTCCTGAGGCTGGAAAGGAAGAAGAAAAGTGGGACCCTGTGGGTCTAGGGAGACCAGGAGGGGCTTGTGGGAGAGGCTGAGTTTGGTTTGTAATTTCATGGAACCAACGAGCGATGGGAATAGGCCTCGAGCCCGTGGGTAAGGCACCTGCTACAGGGACCCTAGGGTGGAGCCAGGGGCATGGAAGACCACAGGGCAGGGGGTCGAGGGTGCTGCAGCAGGACAGCTAGGCTGTGTGAGCTTCGAGTCACTCAGGCTGGGCCTTGAGTACCGACTCTGTGGGTCATGGTCTAGAAGGGGTCCCAGACTCCAGTACCGGCTCACAACGTACTGTCTGACCTTCACAAAGTTACTTGGACTTTTGGGCCTCAATGTCCTCACTGATAAATGAAGCTAATAGGATCTACATAGAGGTTTGGAAGTTTAATTTCTCTAATGTAGATTAAGCAGGAGATCTGTCGAATAACGCAGCGATAGTAGAGGATAATGGAATGAGTTAGTAAGGTAACCAGTGAGTGAATGAATCTGCGAATGAAAAATCTTGAAGGGAAGAAGACTGAGGATAGAGCCTGACCCACACCGCTGGACGCCTCCCTCCAGGTTACTGGTGGTGCATTATTCAACATTCTACTTTTAATTGCAGCTGCCATAGTAAGAGGTTGCCAGTATTCACTCCTAGACTCTAAGGCTCTGTGGCTGTGTGACCTTGGGCAAGAGACTACCCTCGCTCTAAGACTCAGAGAACAGGAAGTCAGTGGCAACCATCTCATAGAATCGTGGGGAGGGTTCAATGACATAATATATGTAAAGCACCCAGCACAGTAGAACTTAAAAATTCACAGTCCTTTGAAGACCTAAAAATACTTTCCCCAAATATGAGCTCATGTGATTCTTGCAGATTCTCTTTGGTGTATGTAGGTCAGAAGTTTCCTTGGTTGAGAAAACAGAGGGACAAATATAATGTTATTTTTTTCTGAGGTCAGGAATACCAGGATTAGATCTGTGGCTCCTTGACCTCACCTCCTGTGCCTTCCTGGTAGGGCCAGTCCACGCATCCACATGTCATCTCTGACAAATTCTTACCCATTCTCCAAGATTAAGGTCTCAGGCCATTTTCCTTCCATGACATTCTGAAAAGAATCACGTAATTTGTTCCAAGTTCACACAGACGCAATGGGGCATCCAGGTCTAGAATTCCTCCTATATTCTCTTAAGAGTGTAACTCTTAATTACACTGCCAGGAAAAACTCTGAAAGATGGAAATGCACAAAAAGGTATGGGGGTATCCTTGGGATGGAACACCAGGCATCACCTAGCAAACCCCATGGGGTAATCTGAGCGCACTGGGGTCTGAGCCCTTCAGGGTTTCCACCTGGGCTAGTTTTCAACTCTGTAAGTTAAAACAAACAAACTTGAAGTTGAAGACAATGATTTTTTTCTAATAGAGATGTAAATGAATTTTGTTTCATCTGGTGGTGATGTGATGGATTTTCCCACCCCACCCAATGGAAGAGCTTATTTCAAATATTATGTCTGGTTGGACAGTAACTGGTTTTGCCTCCATTAGCATATTCATTTCAGCATTCCTGAGTTCTGATTATGTTTCTTCAGGTTTTTCTCTTGAGAAGTTTTAATATCTTACCAGATCCCTTATTAACTAATGAATTTAATAAAATCTTTTGACATGTGTTCATTTTACACCTGCATACAAGTCATGATTATTATTATTTTTAAAATTGCCTTTTAACAACATCATAGTGGGGTCAGGAGAGAGGGAGGGAATAAGCATATATTTGAAACAGAGAGGTGTAGGTATATGTCAAAGAGACATATACAAAACTGTTTGCAGAATGAATACTACATACATTTATGCATGTCTTCAAGCATTTCTTTAGATAAATGCATACATATATCTCTAAATACATAAGCACACAGCCTCAACACCGACTTTGTAAAATGTATGAACTTTGTACATTTTAATATTTGATATTTTCTACCAAAAACAAAAAAATTCTCCCATTTTACATTTAGATACCGATGGAAGAAATGTTTCCTTATATCGTTCAACATTGATTTTTGTAACTAAATGATGTATTATATATATATATAGAGAGAGAGAGAGAGAAAGAGAGAGAGAGATACCTTTATTTCAGGAAATTTTAGCTTTATTTAGGAGCCATAAAGCCAATACCTGGTAGCTATATATCTATTCACCTATTGATCTATGTAGAGACAAATGCAGATAACCATATCCCACCCCAAATTTATTTTCACTCCTTGAAGACCTTGCTACTAACTATCCCTACATTTCAGGTCAAGAGCTGTTCTTTAAAATTTTTTTTATTCTTTGAACTTATTGAGATATAATTGACATATAACACTGTAAATTTAGGGTGTACAACATGTTGATTTGATATACTTATATATTTCAAAATGCAGGCTCCATTCTTGATCTGGGACTGAAGTTAACTGGATCTGACCTTCGGTCCTAGCTGCCCCTGACGAAAGCAATTAAATGTAATTGAAACTGTGGTCCAATTAAAATTGTGAGGAACATTATTAAGTAGGGGGAAATGGAGGGGGGGCAGGGAAATGGTTGGGTCTCCAGTACCATCTGCATAATGCACCTGCCACTGTTGCATCTCACCCAGCAGGCAAGCTTTTGAGAGTCTTTTTTATACTCATATACTTTATACTCAGTATACTTTATACTCAGTGTACTTTATACTTTTTTTTAAGATTTTATTTATTTATTCATGAGAGACACACACAGAGAGAGATAGAAGCAGAGGGAGAAGCAGGCTCTGCGGGACTCGATCCCAGGACCCTGGGATCATGACCTGAGCCGAAGGCAGACGCTTAACCATCTAAGCCACCCAGGCGCCCATATACTTTTTTATACTTTAATAATCTCTGGACTATTAAAGGTAGGGATCCTTAGACTCCTGGGCATGTGCATTCTGGAAAAGTGCTCAAGCTTTCAAGGGCACTCATATATGTCAGAGAAAGGAGAAGAGGGAGAAAATCACTCATATTTATGGAACCTCTTCTGTGGCCAGCCCTGAAAGAGGCACTTTTTACACAGTATCTCCACCATCCCTATCTCCATTTAGAGATGAAAAACACGAATCCTTGATAAATAAATGATAGTGTGTCCATGTAATAATGTGCCAAACAGCCATAAGGAAATCATGCTTGCAAGGATTTTTTTTAAAAGATTTTATTTTAGAGAAAGTGTGTGTGCACATGCATGTGTGCACAAGAGAGAGGGGGAGAGAGAGAGTAGGGAGAGGGGCAGAGGGAGAGAGAGAATCTTCAAGCAGACTCCCCACTCAGCATGGAGCCCAATGTGGGGCTCAATCTCACGACCCTGAGCTCATGACTTGAGCTGAAAACAAGAGTCGGACGCTTAACTGACTGAGCCGCCCAGGGGCCCCTGCAAGGATTCTTAGTGACATTAAAAAATGCTCATCAGATCATGGCAGGTAAAAAAAAGTCATAGTGTAAAAGTGACTGCAGTATGGGTTCAATTTTGTCAAATAGGAATAAATAAATAAATATAGGCAAAACGTCTTCCTTTCTTCTTCATACCCTGCTCCCGAATGGAGAGGAAGAAGATTTATTTCACACACACCTTATCTCGTGTTCTTTCTCCTTCTGGCCAAGCCTGAATGGTGGGAAGGAGATGACATTTTAAGAAATTTTAGAAGAACTTTTTTTTTAAAGTTTACTTAAGTAATCTCTACACCCAACACGGGGCTTGAACTCACGACCCCAAGATCAAGAGCAGCACGCCCCACCGACTGAGCCAGCCAGGCACCCCTAGAAGAAGTTTTAAGAGCTAAGTACTCCATCTTCAGGTACTGAAATGGTAAGAAGGCCATATAAATATTTGTACCTCACATTCTTAGGAAAACAATTTGACTGTGGAGTTAGTGTTATGCTGTGTAATCCTTCTCCTCCTGTAAAAGCAAATGCTAATCTAAGAGTGAAGGTCATAGTTGGAAAGGAGAAAAACATATGAACAAGTCTAAAGGAGTATCTTTATTACATACACATACTTAGCTTTTCTTTAGTTCAACGGATATTATCCTGGCACCTGATATGATCCAGGCATTAAGCTTGGAACTGACAACGTAAGAGCAAAACTCACACAGTCACTGCCTGTTGTGAGTCTCACAGTCCAAGGGCTGCACAAAGCAGTAAGAAAATCACAGCACACATGGTCATTGCCATGACGGTAAGTAAGTGCCCGCGCTTACTGGAGCAGAGACAACACCTTAACTCACCCGAGAGGTTACACAAAAGTCCCCACGGGAGCTGGTATCTAAGCCAAGACTTGGAGAGTGACAGTTCACAGGTCAAATACAGGTGGGGAGAGAAGATTACGGAACACCACGGTAATGGGACGCCTGGGTGGCTCAGTCGGTTAAGTGACAGCCTTCGGCTCAGGTCATGATCCTGGAGTCCCGGGATCAAGTCCCACATCAGGCTCGCTGCTCAGCGGGGAGTCTGCTTCTCCCTCTGATCCTCCCCTGCCTCATGCTCTCTCTCTCTCTCAGTCTCTCTCTCAAATAAATAAAATCTTAAAAAAAAGAGAGAGAGAAAAAGCACACCACAGTAAGTATCCAGACAGAGGAAGCAGGCTCTGTTTCTTAAAATATAAGTAAATCCCTGTGGTTGTTAGCATGGATTGTTGTGAGGGGGCAGCGGGGATGAGGCTGGACATTGAGTAACTTTGCACGGAGAAAGACTGGACTACCCAATGTTTTTGGATTTACAGTTGAGTGTGGTGGAGAGTGAACACATTTAGTTCTTCTGCAAAAGGAGATGGTGATAAAGGGGAGTAACGATATAAAATGCTATAGGCCCATAAAGACAAATGAAGGGGGCAGGCAGTAGGACTGAGGGTCTTCTGGGAGAGGGAAATCAGACAAGTGAGTGGAAATGAAGCAGCAGGTAGGGAAGGCTGAGCTTAGAGCCCTCATGGGAGGGCTTGCGGTTAGGAAGGGACACAACCCTCCTTCAGAAAACCACAGGGGATGGCGTATTCAGGTGACAGACGCAGTGAAGATCAAGGATGGAAGCAGATCTGAAGTCAAATGCATTCACTGAAAGTGGATATCCAGAACAATTTATGTTCCCTTTTCGTAGGAAGTGAAGGATGTCATCCAGCGAAATCGGAGAGAAAACGAGGAAAGAAGTTGCCGAGGAATCTAGGAAACCGTGGACTTGACCCAGGGAAGCAAGAACAGTGAGTAAACACATGGGTAAACATGGAGATAGCTTGACAAGCATTCCCGGTTCTCGATAACAATAATTAAAATATATATGGTTTAAAAGAGTAATCAGATGGCAACATAATTGCATATGGTCTAGCAGGGGTTTATCAGAATCAAGCTGATAACAATTTATTTGTATGATTTGGGAAATAAAGATACATTTTTCATTACTCTTAGAATGCATAAAGTAACTTTAATTGTAAAAGGTCAAGGACCACCTCTAAAAGATTAGAAATAAACAGGAAAAGTGTGAACAAGTTCCAAATTGGGAAGTAAAACAAACAAATAAAATTAGAGAAGAAAAAAACCTCAAAAAGTTTAGCAGATGTTTCCAGAGCCCACCCCCACGTTCTCAGCCTACCCTGGAGTGAAGCTGCAGAGCTCCCCCAAAAGGACAATGTCTTCGTGCTTCTCTCTGCCTCCATGCGGCAGAGTTGGCACCCCAGGATTCACATGGGGTCATAGTCACAGGCACATAAAACAGTATTGGCAACATGCCAGCTCTTGTGAGGGTGGTGGGTCCCCACTGTTCCTTTACTATTATATTCTCTGAGTTGAATGTATGTGTGTATAATCCTCCTGTGGTTCATATTGTATATTTTTAAATTGTGGCAAACTATATGCAATGTAAAATTTTACCATTTTAACCAATTTACAGCTCAATGGCCTTAAGCACATTCATACCGTGGTGCCACCATTACCACCAGCCACCTCCAGAACTCTTTTCATCTTCCCCAACCAACACCCTGTCCCCAGGAGACAACAACACCCATTCCCTACCCCACCCCAGTCCCTGGTAGCCACAATCCTACTTTCTGTTTCTACGAATTTGGCTACTCTAAGCAGGTACCTCATAGAAGTGGCTTGACCGTCATTGTCTTTTTGCGACTGGCTACTTTTATCCAGCATCATGTCCTCAAGGCTTGTCCATGTTGTAGCTGGTGTCAGCATTTTCTTCCTTCTTGAGGCTGAATAATAGTCCACTGCATGTATACACTGCATTTTGTTTATCATCCATCCGTCAGTGGACATTTGAGTTGCTTCCAACTCTGGGTTATTTTGCATAGTGTTGCTGTAAAAGTGGATGTGCAAACATCTCATTGAGGTTCTGCTTTTATTTTTTGAAAGATTTATTTATTTTAGAGAGAGAGAGAGAGAGCGCGTGCATGCAAGCAAGGGGAGGGGCAGAGGGAGAGAGAGAATCCTCAAACAGACCCCCCACTGAGTGTGGAGCCAGAGGGGGGACTCAATCCCATGACCCTGGGATCCTCACCTGAGCTGAAATCAAGAGTCAAACGCTTAACCGACTGAGCCCCCCAGGTGCCCCGAGGTTCTGCTTTTAATTCTTTTGGATAAATACCCAGCAGTGGGATTGCTAGAGTCTATGGTAGTTCTATTTGGAATTTTTTAAGAAGGCTCCATACTGTTTTCCACAGCTGCTGCTCACCATTTTATATTCCCACCAGCGGCGCCCAAGGTTCAAGTTTCTCCTGCATAATATTCTGAAAGAAGAGGAAGCCATGGTTGACTGGAGCCACCTGCCCCAGACAGAGTGGAAGGAACAGCGTCACCCAAGGGGGTGCGAAGCTGACTTGCAGGCCTGGCCTGCCTCTGCGGCAGTGAGGGCCCCCCCGGCTGCCCAATCAACCGCAAAAGGCAACTACTCAGAGCCAGGAAATGAGAATGTAATTAACTATGAGATATAACTTCTGACCATCCAATCGACGGAAATTAATAGGATTTGTAAAATTCATGGCTGGCAAGGGATTAAAGGAAAAAGACTTTTCATATATTGCTGATGGGATTATAAATTACTATGGTCATTTCAGAAAGTAATCTGTTCTATTAGAATTAAAAATGCATCTAACTTTTGACCCAATAATCCACTTTGGGGAATATATACTACAGAAATAAAATTACCAGCATGGAAGAATAGATGTACAAGGATATCTTTGTAGTATTCTTTGTGGCAGGGGAAACAACCTGGAAAAAATGCAATTATGGTATGCTTATTATTACTGCAACATACTTATTTCTCTCGATAGAAGGGAGCTACAACTTTGTAAAAGAAAAAATGCACTTCACAATATATAGACTATAGACAACTGTATGATTCTATGAGTACAGAGAAAAGTCTGGAAGATATATAAACTACTGTTAAAACTGAGTGCCTAGGCAGTGACTAAACCTGGTATGCACTGTTAAGAAATGGATACTGATTCCAGGATTGTCCAGCATGTGGGGTGATGGGTGGGGTATATCTCATGGAAGAAAGACTTGAATCAAATCCTAAGTCAGTGACTCACTAAGACATGCCACCTTCTCTAATGGGAATGTTCATCAATGGCTTGCCAATTTGGAAATTCCTATTCACCTTTGGAATTCCAGCCTGAGCATCTCCTGCCTCATGAACACCTCCTGATTCTTGTTCCAGGTGAGGATTTCTTCCTGCCCAGGAGCACCTGCTGCCTAAAGCACAATTCAGTCATAGCACTCTGCACTGAGCTGCAATTCTGTGAAGGGCTCTGAAATGCTTTATTAGGCCATAGACTCCTCAAGAGCAGGAGATGCGCTATCACTTTTCACTCATTCATTCATTCATTCATTCTACTTTGACCCTTCTGCCCTTTCCTCCTTCCCAGCCAGGACACAGGCCCTGTAATTAGAGGAATTGGGAATAGCATTCTTCACAGTTATGTAAATTGAAAAAGGTTTTAGATCATAATGTGAGGCTGGAGAAGGGCAAATACTCTTATCATTATAAAGTCAAAGTCATTCTTGCAAAAACTATGAATCTCTTAAGTCTTAGGAGACATTTTGGCAAGAAACTCTGCCTCCTCCAGGAGCCCCAACAGGCTCCCGAGCCCTGATTAGTGATTACGGGCAGGTAAACTGCGGATCCAGGAAGTTGCCTCTTGACAGCCTTTCACCAGGGCTCAGAAAGAGGTCTGCCCTTAGCACACAGGAGAGCACTTGACACACAGACATTGTTGTGATGTTTACTACCTGCCAGAACTGGATACAAGCAGTAGGTTAAGAAGCTGCATAGCAAATATTTTCTCCACCTCCTCCTTTTTGCAGTCTCGGGTATTAACAGCTGTCATCTCTCCTCTACCTTCCCAGGTGCCTAAAGAGATGCTGACCCCCATCCCAGCTCCGGGTAGACCCTGGTTAATCAGGGTACAATCATCCATTTCACTAGGGATCCCTTTAAGAAGAAAGGACTCAGGTGGATGTGATTCCTCTGTTCACAGGATTTGTCATCTACTTAGGAATAATTACCTGTGAGAGGGTGCTTTCCTGGATGCTTTTGAGAAAGAAGCATCCTGGCTCTTAAGGGAGATAGCCCAGGGACCAATGGCTGTTGTTTCTTTGTATTCGAGGCCCAGGACTGCTGCAGCCACCTTCGACTCCCAAGGGGGAAGTGTCACCTGCAGGAGGACAGAGTTGGGGGGAATCCGAGACCCCGAGCCAGAACCCTGCCTGACCCAAGCCTGAGCACTGCACTGTCTCTGGATGTGCTCTCTTCTGCGGGCCAGTAATTCTCTCATGGAGATAGGAAGGGGGGAGAAGTCAGCAACAGGGCACAGAGGAGAGGTGCCGGCAAAGCCAGAGGTGTGTGTGCTTGAGGTGGGAGGAGGGAGCGTATAATAGGTGGGAACCCAGACAGCCACTCGCAGAGCAGGCACTCCGTGTTTCTCAAGGAACCGGACCTTTGGCTAGTGCCTTTCTGCCTGGACATCGATTTCTCCTCTACAGATGGGGATCTAGTCTCCATAACAGCTGCTTCTTGGTTAGCCAGGCATGGGGTCGATGCTCACAGAATGAGCCCTGGGTTGGGGGCCGCCCACACTGGTGGGGCCTGGCACCTTCCAACTCTGTCTCTGGTCTTGGGCAGAAGGGCTGCCAAGTAGTTGCAAGCTAAGGCCCCTCTAGGGTCTGCACCAGTGGTCAATGTTTAATGACTGTTTAGAAAAAAAAAGCCCTGATTTGTAGCATTTGCCAATTTTCATGAAGTAAATACTCCCAGTGTGGCCAAATCCAAGCTCCTGATGTTGTCACTGGATGCGGTGTTAGGGAGAGATGCTCACACGTGGTTCTTCTGAGCTCTCGCAGAGGCTCCAGCTCACCCCTGGCTTCCACGGTCCTGTCCCTATTACTCTGCACGCTCTAAAATGTTTGTCAAGATCCTTTCCCTCCTCTGGCAAAGGTGGGTGAGTGAGAAGCCAGGCAAGGGATACAAGCTCATGCAATTTGTCAAAATGATTGATACTGCTCAGCCAGAGGGCCAGGGCAAAGGATGCTTGCACAGCCGACTGGGAAGGAAGAGTGATACCTATAATACAGAAAGGGACATGCAATTTCGGAAAGTGGATTTCGTTTTTTCTTAAACAAGAGGGATAGGTAATGCCACTCCATAGCCAAGGCTCTCTCTGGAAACCTCAGACATTATCATTCTGTCCTTGCATTTCTAACTCGCTCTCTCTAGTCTCTCTTGCAAGAGGACAGCATGACAAACTGCCCTTATCCAACTCCCAGCCCCGAGCTCCTTCCTTCCGACCTTTCTTACAGGTGGATGCTTTGACCTCCGAGCGGCAGTCCTACCACTAGTGGGCTGGGCGGGCTAAGCAATGTCTTCCTGTCCTTGGCTTCGGGCTTCTCCCCTGCAGGACGGGGCTAGCAACACCCACCTCACACTCACTCACTTAGACATATTTTTGAGGGGCGCCTGGGTGGCTCAATTGGTTAAACTTCCGACTCTTGGTTTCAGCTCAGGGTCATGAGACAAAGCCCTGTGTCGGGCTCTGTGCTTAGCAGGGAGTCTGCTTGAGATTCTCTCTCCTTTTCCTTCTGCCCCTCCCACTAGTGCTCTCTCACTCTCAAATAAATCAACCTTAAAAAAAAAAGAAATATTTTTGACACCTCTCTTGTTGCTTCCTGCGAATCCCAGCTGTCGAGAGGAAAACATTTGGCAATCTGTGGAACATGCAAAATACAGTTTGTGCTCTGTTCCTTCATTTCCCTCCTGGCTAAGCCCCACTTCACCAACCACGTCTCTGTTCCAAAGTCCCCCTGAGATTCTTCCTCTGCCCGGGAAAAAGTCCACATTCCTTTAGTGATTGGACTCTTCACAGTTAAAATGTTCAGGAAAAAAAAAATTTTTTTTTTTTATCAAAACTGAGGCTGTGCTTACTCTCTGACCAAGTAATGTCATTTCTAGGAATTTATCTTAAGGACACACCATGGAGCAATACACACAGGCAGGGTGTCTGTTGTGGTATTGATTGTAACAGGAAAAATAAGACAAAAATACCCATCCACGGAGGAAGAGTAAAATGAAGAAGAGAATATAAAATTGCCAGAGAGATGTTTCCTGGCGCTTGGCACTGCACCTGGCATGTCACAGGTTCTCCGTACATATGGAACACAGAAACTGCAGTGTGGCCATTTCAAAGAACAAGGATCTAAAGCAACTGAGACGGGTAAGTGAAAGGCAAGGAGCAGGACAGTGTGTATGGTTTGTTTCTATTTTGTATAAAAGATCCCCTTTCTCTCTCTCTCTCTTTAAATGCATTCAGATGTCCAGAGAAGATCTGTAAAGCTGCATTTGGCATTAACTTTTATTTATTTATTTTTAAAGATTTCATTTTTTTTTTTTGATTGAGAGAGAGAGCGGGAGAGCGAGTGCATGAGCAGGGGCAGAGGGAGAGGAAGAAGCAGACTCCCCGCTGAGCAGGGAGCCCAACTCGGGGCTCGATCCCAGGACCTCAAGATCATGACCTGAGCCGAAGACATACGCTTCACCAGCTGAGCCACCCAGGCGCCCTGGGATAAAATTTTAGAGAATGAGACTGGAAGACCTTTTCCAGAATCTGCCTTTCTCATTAACAGTATGCATTAGACACATTTACGTGAAAATAAGCCCACTCTGGTTGCCCTTGTGCGGACTGCCACAGACCTCCCCACAGGGGGTTTTCACCATTTGTTTGGGCTGCCACTTAGGCTACTGCCAATTCTTCACAGGCATAAACAGTGCCAGGGTGAGCATTCTTGTGCACATATCTCTGTCCTTACAGACTCGGTGCCCGGGTGCTAGAGAAAGGAGGTGTTTTTCATGTTGACATGGGACACTCTGCACTTCTTGATTCATTCTGAAATCATAAAATGGCTCCGTCCTTAGCTGCGAGACTGTGGACCTGGAGATCTCCCAATCCCAGTTTCCTCGTCGTGAAGTAGAAGTATCTGTCCCGAGGAGTTGTTTCCAGAAGAAGATCAATTGATGAATGCCAAGTGCTCAGCTCTCAGAACGCTCACCGTAAGCACACACTGTATGATCAGTAAGTGGCAGATGGGATTGTTACTTGAGTCACCAGGGATGAGAACAGGGCAGTGAGAGCCAGCCATGCTCAAGGGAGCTGTGAGCTCGGAGAAGGTGGGAGAAGGGTCAAACATGCAGCATGAAACACGCAGAGTGTGGGACTGGAGAAGGGGATTCACTTCTGGAGCAGCTGGCTCCCTTATTCCTCCTCTTTTCTGGAGACACACCTCTTCCAGGATGCTAAGCAGACAGGCCCACATCATTGGTGGTGAGGAGGAGTCTCCCACCCCACGAGCAGCAAAGCCAGGACAGCTTGGTCAGTGGAAGCCACGATATGGCCAGGCTGGTCCCTATGTGGAGTCACAGAGGTCACATTGTCATGTCCATGGGTGTCAGGTCCGGGGGCTGTGGAGGTCTGGGCTGCCAGCTATGGATGTGTGTGTGTGGGGGGTCACCTGCTGGGTGCCCAGAAATCCTAGAGGGATCCAAGGGCAAGAGCAGGTTTGTCCAGGCATCTTAGGGCACTGGATGAGTTAGTGACCATCTCTTTTGGCTCAATTGAACAAAGTGGGGAACAGGAAAAGGCAGTCTTTCAGGAGATTCTGAACTGGTAGGAAACTATCAGCATTCTGTCTCAACTGTTTCAACCGCTTTTCTGAATCAAAGAATCTTCAAATAGGAAGAAGATCTTTAAGACTTTTTTTGTGGTTGGTGCTATAGGGAAGCTTCTGCCACAGATGAGGGGCTAGAATCTGCTTCTGTCGCTTTCTAGCTGAGCAACTCTAGTAAAATTGCTGAAGAACTCAGCTTCAGTGTCTCCTTTTGTAAAATGGAGTGACGCTCCCCACCTACCGTGTTGTGAACATTGGACACGGGGCAAGCGAAGGCCCAGAGAGACCCCCAGCATGTGGGATGTGGCTGGGATCATTTTCATCCCTTTCTTGCCCCAGTGCACCTTGAGACTCTCAGTAGGAGACAGGCAAGTGCTATATGAACTTCATTCATTCAGCAAGTACTTGCTGAGTGCCCTGGACATGCCAGGTACTGTTCTAGGCCCTGGGTGCATAGCACCTGCGCTCATGGATTTCATATTCCAGTGTGAGATTTCAGATGATAGAAGCATACTGTGAGGAGTGAAGATTACCCTGAAGACGGACCGCCAGCGCCAGGAGACTGGGTGTGATGTGGGTGTGGGTGTGGAGAGGGTGGTCTGGGAAGGATGGTGTGAGGTGGTGAGTTTGGACCAGCAGCCTGAATGAGGTGAGGACACAGGCTATCTGGAGAGCCACCTGTAACACCCCACAGCAGGGGAGGGGTTCGTGTTTGGGAAGGATGGGATGTGGCTGGAGCCCACTGAGCCCCATGCAGCTGGAAAGGGCCAGTGGACAAATCACCAGGAACCCGAAGGACATGGGAAGAACTTGAGGTTTGATTTTCTGTGTAAAGGAGAGGCTTTGAAGGGTTTCCAGTAAGGGTGATGCAGTTTGATTTACTGTCTTAAATGATCCTTCCGGAGGGGACCGTGAGGAGTGTGGCCTGGGAGGGGGGAGGCGAGGAGGCTGCCCAGAAACTCCTTGACATCCATTCCAAATACCCTCCACCCCCACCTGCAGAGGAGATTGAGGCATGGGTCCTTTATCCCATTAAAGTGAAGGCAGAAAAGATTACTTAGCTCCCTGGGGAAAAGCCCTTATTCAATTTGCAGTCATGGCTGCTTTTCAGTGCACATCATCTGAAGACTCTGATGCATCCACCCTCCTGTGGGCCCTTGCTGGAAACACTGGTGAGGCTCCCCCAGAGCCAGTCTGGGACAATTTCACCATGGCCAGTTCCTATGCGGTGCTGCCCAGGACCCAGATATAAGCGTGGGCCTGGACAGGTGAGGGCTGGCATCACAGGAGACCAAGGACTCCGAACACCTGCTCATTTGCTCCAAACTGGAAGAGCCCAGGTCCCAAGAGCAAAGAGGCATTGCAAACCCTACCTTATGTTTTGGTAGGCACACATGTAGTTTCTTAAAAGAGAAGTATGCAATTTCATGGAAGGAAGTAAATGGATTCTAACCAAAAAAATCTCATCTTTTTGTGTAATTTTCTCTACTCTCCTTGAAATGAAAGGGAAATGTAGCAAAGAGGAAGCTGGTATAATCCAGTAAAGTACTGAAATAGTGGGTCTTTGAAGGATTAAAAAAAAACCCTCTGTATAACATCCATTGTTTAAAAATGTAATTACCCTTGTGGAAATCCGCATACAAAGATCACGAGGGAAACTGGTGGCCAAAGTGAGGCTTATTATGAGCACCCCGCAGCACGGTCTCAGGACTCTCTCAGGAGTGGAGGTGGGTGAGGTAGAGGGTTTTCAGGCAAAGCCGAGTCTTATAGTGGTCTGCGCACAGATTGTCTAGAATTTGCAAATTAGACAAGTAGCTAATCTATGGGCTTATCTTCGGAAGCACAATAAATATGGCTGTGGTCTTACCATGGACCACATGAAATGAAGGAGGTACTGATTTTATGGCAATTTATGCTGAGATGCTTTTTGTTGTAATTGATAATTGGTTACAGTTCCTCCACCTTGCCAGTTAAGGTATAGTTTATTTGCAAATTGTGGTTTCCATTTCATTTCTCCTCATATTAGGGGGACTCATTCTAGTCATTTCGTGGTTTTTCCTCTCTTTAAAGCAGGTGGGAAGGATGATTTTATCTGACATTTAAGAAACGTATGCATCCTTGGAGCACTGGGTGTTATATGCAAACAATGAATCATGGAAAACTACATCAAAAACTAATGATGTATTGTATGGTGACTAACATAATAAAATAAAATAAAATAAATAAATACAAATAAAAAGAAAGAGCTACAGGCTTCAAAAAAAAAAAAAAGAAAAAGGAATGTATGCATCCTAATATTCTATAAGTTAGCAAAAAGCAATAAGCCCCAAGCTTTTGTGAAGCACCTGTTGTATATGTGAGAACCTTGTTAAGTGTTCCCAGAAATGTGTGTATTCCTTCTTCCACATAGTTTATAAAATTACTAATGACAAATGTTATACATGTCATTTAAATACTTTATGTATGGAACTGGTCTAGAAGAGTGTACTATAAACCAAGATAATCAATTTACTTTTGGTGATGGGATAAAAGGTTATGTATGTATGTATGTATGTATGTATGTATGTATGTATGTATTTTTGCTTCTTTACCTACTGCTTCTACTGTATTTATCTCTTACTCTTTTTCTGTCTTTTAAACAAAACTTATTTGCTTAGTTATTAATTTTTGAAGCTATTTCTTTCTGTACCCCAGTCTGGAGAGTACTTACTGGAAATCCTCTTGAAAGGTGGAGCTTGCAAATTTGGGGCAAGGGATATACCAGCAGGTGACCCCCAGGAGGCCTGCCTAGGGCTGACAGCTTTTGTAGGATACTTCCTGCCAGGTAAGACCTCTGGTTCTCTTCCCTGAAGAGATGGGCTGGGCATTCAGAAGTTGCTCTGTGTCACCCGTTTGACCTTGTCATCCCAGGCTGACCACACTCTTGAACTGACCAGTATGCACCTCACGTGAAGCTCACATGGAGCCCAGTCAGTAGAAATGCACCTGTCGCTTTTGCTGAGTACCCTAAGAGTGCCAGAGACCCTGGCAAGAATGGGTTGAGTGGATCGTTTGAAATATTGAAGCATATTTGGGCAGTTGCTACTTTAAAAACTGTAACTGAGACCAGTGATTCCTTACACAAGCATCTTATAAAAATACATATAGAAGTGGCAGTCAGATATACCAGTCTCTTCCAAATTTCCAGTAAGTAGTGACATGCAAAAAAGATGGCCCCTTCTAGGTTTCAGATTTATACTCAATGTACTTTGCAAACTTTGTCTAAATTGGGAGCTCTTACCTAAGAGACCCTCTCAACTGCATCTAAGCCAGAGAGTGTTCTTGAACTATTTCTGTATTGTCTCCACTGTGATCAGAGTCAGTATGATCCTATGTCAAAGGCACAGGATGCTTGCCCTGCCTGTCTTCTTCCCACTCCTGCTGACACTTGAGTGACCTGCAGGCTTTGGGTACAGCAGGTCCCCTGGGATAGTGCTGCCTTGCCTGCCTCTCTAGGGCAGGACTTAATTTGACCACTGTGAAAGCACTTGTGCATGCATTAACCATCTCAGCCCCAGTTATCAGACTGGTATAATCTGACCACAGTTCGTCTTTCATTGAAAATTCTTATCCCAGCAGAATTATAGAAAGCCAGTCTTCTACCTGTTAGAATCACCTGGCTTCCTGTTCTGCTGATCTATCCTAATTTAGATGGAAGAGGTATTTCAGAGAAGTTTTAAATTTTAGGGCTTCTAAATGGTATCTGCGTCCCCATTGCAGGAGGGTGCAGTCAAATGGTCATGAGCTTGGTTTCCAGCTGGAACATTGCCATTTGCTAGCTTGGGAGCTTACCTTTACCTTAGTGAACCTCACTTTCTTCATCTGTGAAATGGAGGTAATGATCCAGTGAGTAGGGGAATTGAAAGTTTTAATAGAGGGCACATGGGTAGGTGTACAATAAATGTTATTTCCTTTGTGATTTAAAAACCTGGGAGTTGCCTCACTGAATATATAAAGATGGCAAATAGTCATGTGACAAGATGTGCCACGTAATATGTCCCCTGAGAATCACAAATTAAAACAATGAAATCCCACTACACACCTATGAGAATGGCTAGAACCCAGAGCACTGAAAACATCAAATGCTGGCAAGGATGTGGAGCAACAGGAATGCTCATTCATGGCTCGTGAGAATGCAGAATGGTGCAGCCTCTTCGGAAGACAGTCTGGTGGTTTCTTACAAAACTAAACATTCTCTTACCATGTGATCCAACAATTGTGCTCCATGGCATTTACCCAAATGAGTTGAAAATTTATGTCTACACAAAAACATGGATCTTTGGGGCCCCTGGCTGGCTCAGTCGGTGGAGCATGTGACTCTTGATGTCAGGGTTGTGAGTTTGAGCCCCATCTTAGGTATAGAAATTACTTAAAAATAAAATCTTAAAAAAACCCCACATAGATCTTTATAGCAGCTTTATTCTTAATTGTTAAAACTTGGGAGCAATCAAGATGTCCTGCAGTAAGTGAATGAACACATGAACTGTGGTCCATCCACATAGTGGAATCTTATTCAGCACTAAAGAGAAATGAGCTACCAAGCCATGAAAAGACATAGAGGAAACTTAATGGTTTATTACTAAGTGAGAGAAGCCAGTCTGAAAAGGCTACACATTCTGATGCCAAGTATATGACATTTTGGAAAAATTGAAACTATAAAGGCAGTAAAAAGACCAGTGGTTGTTAGGGGTTTGGGGAATGAGAGGGATGAACAGGTAAAACATTTTTAGGGCAGTGAAACTACTCTGCACAATACCATAATGGTGGAGACATGTCATTATACATTCATCCCAACCAATAGAATACACAACACCAACATGAACCCTAGTGTGAACTATGGATGTGGGTGATAGAGAGGTGTCCATGTAGGTTCATCGATTCTGGCAAAGATTTCACTTTGGTGGGGGGGATGTTGGTGGTAGTGTTGTGGCAGGGGGAAAATATGTGAGAACTTTTTATACTTTCCTCTCAATTTTAGTTAAGAACCTAAAACTGCTCAAAAAATGTCTATTAATTTAAGAAAAAATCTATCTCTGCTTGTTCAAGCCACCTGATATGTGTTCAACACTAGAAAGTTTATTTAAAAGAAAAGGGCACAAAGGCAAACATTTTAAAAGTATCAACTTAATAAATTAAAACTTTCTATTTAAATTATAAGTGGCCTTCATTTCCAAAAAGTCTACCAGTGAGGAGGCAAGTTTTATAAGGCCTAATGTCAAGAAGAAAGCTATGAAGTATTTAGAATTTAGACTACCAGACAGGCAATCTGAACTTTATATTATGCTCAAATATCAAATGAAAAATTCATTCATGTAGCTGAGTAAATGGCTTTTTATTGGGGTAATTAGTGTTTCTTAAATCTTGGAACTGAATATTCAAATGCCAGTGTTTAATATCATAAGCTCAGACTCAAATCCCAAACCATCCATGTCCTATTGAATGTGTCCTCTTTACTACTATAGCTTTACATAAAAGCTGAGGCTGCACACGCAGCAACCTATTCATGAAAGGATTATTATGACCAGAATTTGTGGCTAAAAAATAATCACCTGGTGAATGGACAAACAAATTGTAGCAATTCATACAACAGAATACAACCTGCCAGTAAAAAGGAATGAAACCATTGGCACACAAACTCCCTGCATGAATTTCAAAGCCATTATGTTGAACAAAAGAAGACAGACATAAAAGAACACAGACTATATGATTCCATTTATGTGATGCTCTAGGAAAAACAAAGATAACCTACAAGGACAGAAAGGGGTCTTGCCATCTGTGTTTCCTGGGCTGAAAGACCTGAAGCGTGAGGATCTGGTAACTGTATCTTGATTGAGGTGACAGTTCCATGAGTGATTCCATTTGTCAAGATTCATCAAACTGTTCCCTAAAATATATCTCAATAAAGTTGATTTTAAAATAATAATTTAGGGGCACCTGGGTGGCTCAGTTGGGTAAGTGGCTGCCTTCAGCTCAGGTCATGATCCCAGGGTCCTGGGATTGAGCCCCGCATCAGGCTCTCTGCTCAGGGGGAACCCTGCTTCTCCCTCTCCCTCTGCCTGCCATTCCTCCTGCTTGTTCTCTTTGTCAAATAAATAAATAAAATCTTAAAAAAATAATAATAATTTAAAAAACCCTGATAGTGAGAAATATCATTAGTGACCCCCCACCCACCCCAGCAGTCCTATTGATTCAATGGTTACCATCTATCAGGGCTTTGCTCTTATTCTGAGTTTCCTATCACCTTCTCAATTGTATTCAAAGTCTGGCATAATTTTGAGAGTGATTTTTCCTCTGGTGATTGTTCAAAGCTTTTGTGGAGAGTAGATGCCCTCCCCTGCACCAAAATAAATATTGGACTAAAATCAGAAGTGTTGATAGCATTACATAGTGCATGTTTTTTCTTTTTTATGAGAAAATGTTCTGAATTTTAAATGTTGGTAACTTACTGAAAAATTTTCAGTTTCTGACTTCTCTGGAAACATCAGCTTTGCATTGCTGTGTTGTAGTTTCACAAAGCCTACAGCTTTGGATCTGCAGAGAGCTGCCTGTTTTAGATGAGACTGAGTGCCCTCCAATAATCCACAGTCCCCACTCTTCCCTATTGCACTGTGCCAAGCCACTTTGTTTATATTACCAGTTTTGCACATTTAGGCAATTGAATTTACCACCTCTGGACTAGATGGTCTAAGCTATCCTTTCTTTCTGGTGAAGTCATTCCATCTCATGATAGAAGATTCTGGAAGAGAGGAGCCAGGATATCATGGTGGGGTATGAAGCCATGACTTTTGAGGTAGGTGCGTGAAGCACAGGGAAGAGAAGACTCAGGGCTCCCTGGACAAGGCTATCATGGAATGAGGGCTCTCGTGTGGATGATTTATCCTCTGAGTCCCTGCTGGAGGCAGGTTTTCCCAAAGCTGGATCTGGGACGGAGACTCTGAAATTGACGATCAGTGGAGAGCCAGAAGAGGGATCTACAGGTAAGTACGACACCAAAGGGGACAGAGGCAAAGCTAACCCATTTCAGCTGAAGTCTATCCTCAGTCTGACCCGGGGGGAGGGCATGAACCACGAGTGGCATCATGGAACTGCCCAGTTGTGACAAGTAGGTGTTTGAACTGCTGTATCAGTGAGTCATTGGCTGTGGGCCTCCGGCTCCCCTCAGATGGGGGCATGACCTCCCAGCAATTTCTAAGACAGGTAGCACATATCCACCAAAGGTGTCCCTTAGGGAGGGTATGGTACTCTCAGTAGCTGGAGGGATGAGGGCACTTGCCCCATGAGAGGGGTCTGGGCAGAAAGCATCTGCCTCTACTTCAATCCCCAAGTGGAACCAGGGTCAGTGGTTGGAGTTTATTGGCAACTCACTTCAGCTCAGTAGATAAGAAATTGAAAAGGAGAGGTGTGAGCGATGGAAGGGCCAGCCTCACAGGTGGTGAGCCCTGATAACTGTGTGTTCAAACAGAGGCTGCATAACAACTCATCTGTCTGAGAGACAGCTCCATTTCGGGTGTCCTTCCAAAGTTCCTTTGAAAGCAGAGGCACTTTGATTCTGCAAAGAGCTCCCTTTCCACCCCGGTCTCTTCCTCTGCCTTTAATCCAAATGAGGACAATGCAAACAGCCCAAATTGGCCCCACACAATTACCATGTGCAGGCCCACAGCTCCCTCCCATTTAAGCCCTGTGACAGTCCTATGAGAAAGAAGTTGAGACCCACAGTTTTCAGATGTTGTGACCAAAGTTCAGAGAGTTTGAGTGTCTTTCCCAGGAGCACACTGTGAGCACATAGACAGGCCAGAGGCAGAAGCAGGTTTGAGAGATGCCTGGCTCTTTGCCCAGAAAAAGCTGTGCTAAACAAACAAAAACAGCAAACAAATAAAAAGTATAAGTTCATCAAAGAGAATCATGTATAACATGATAGAAAGGGCCATGGGGATTCCCAGAGGTAAAAGAAGAAAATGAAGACCAGAAAAACAAAAAAAACCCAAATCAATGCAAAGCTGAGATGAACATCTTGCTGGGGAAAGACATCATGGAGATGAGTCATGAAGGCATCAGTCAGGGCTTTCTTTCTAAAAGTTACGGGAGCAGGGGTGGTCCTGGTGGTTATGCTAATTAATTGTTGAGTCCGAATTCCAAACAGAGTGCGTCGCTAGGTCTGAGCAGGATGGCTAGAAACAAGCCTCCTGTGAATGGGTCAGGAAGGGGTTTTCTGAAAACAGCGTTCATTTTGATGCCTCTTAGGCGAGTGCAGTGGAGGCAGATAATTTTCCAGTTTTGGAGTCCACTCCATGTCTAAGAATCGATGGCACGGGCAGGTGCGCTGGCGTCACTGACTGCAATAATCAGGAATGCAATTGTTTAATGTGATGGGAAAGTCCAGTCCTGCCATCTTAGAGGAGGAAACTGAAGCCCCAAGGGGGTGGTTTTCCTGGGTTGTGTCACAAACAGAGCCACCATCATAGTACAGATGCTCTGAGCCCCATGCATTCCAGCTTTGTGGAGCAGGTCCCCAGAATGAGAGGTCAAATAACATCCCTCCCATACTGTTTGCCTAGGGCTCAGGAGTTTGTTGAGTGGAGCAGAGAATGAATGAATGAATGAATGAACGAATGAATAAACGAATGAAGAATGAATGGCATGGCAGAACTATGTTCCAACCAGTAGCTGGTCCTCAGCCCGTCACAGGGCAGCAGGCTTTTCAAGTGGCTTAAGTGGAACAGTTTGAATGCCTTGATGTTGATATTTCAAAATGTTTCCTCTCTCAGAAATCACAGTCTTTTGAACACAGTCCCTTCTGACCAAGCTGGAATGATGTGAACTTAGAAGAAATATTTGATCTTATATTGCATTTCCCCAACCTCAGAGACATTTGTTTAATGGTCTGTGTTAGGATGTCTGTGTTGATGGCCTTTTGTTCATTCCTGGACTGAGGGCAGAAGGTGAGAAGTCTCCTTCAGTGATGCCATGAGGGCTGATGCCTTCCACCCGGTCCTGCTGATGGAGCAGGAAACTTGCATGCATATGGATTCCCACAGTGGTTCTGGTGGAGGCGACATTTGGCAATGCCTGGAGACATTTTCAGTTGTCACTGGTACCTGGTGGATAGAGGCCAGGGATGCTTCTCAACCTCCTGCAGTACATAGATAGAATGACCCCCACTGCAAAGAATGACCCAGCCTTAAAAGTCAGTGGTGCTGTGGTTGAGAATCCCTGGATTAGCTGGAGAGCCAGACTAAAGGACTGAGTTCGAATTAGAGGTGGAAAAATAACTTCTTTGTGAATAGTATTCATGTCTGTCTGTATTGTTGTCTTTCAGTCAACAAATGCAGAAGACATTTAATAATGTTTTTAAAAAATCATCTACATTCCCACCACCTTGAGATAGGTCTCTGTATTTCTTAGATAGCACTGAGGGAGGTAAAATTGGGCTTTGGGGTCAGATGGTCCTGTGTTTAAATCCTGTGGCCACCACATGTTAACGGAGAAGCCTTGGAAAAACCATCTTGCTTTTCTAGTCCCAGATTTCCCCATCTATGAACCCAATAACTCCCACCTCTGAAGGCAGTCGTGCAGCTCAAACCAATTACCTTTTTATTTTTAAAAAATATTTTATTTATTTATTTGTCAGAGAGAGAGAGAGAGAGATGGCGAGCACAAGCAGGAGGAGCAGCAGGCAGAGGGAGAAGCAGGCTTCCTGCGGAGCAAGGAGCCTGATGCAGGACTCGATTCCAGGACCCTGGGATCAGGACCTGAGCCAAAGGCAGCGGCTTAACCGACTGAGCCACCCAGGTGTTCCCCAATTAGCTTTTTAAAGTACCATGCACATGGGCGCCTGGGTGGCTCAGTTGGTTAAGCGACTGCCTTCGGCTCAGGTCATGATCCTGGAGTCCCGGGATCGAGTCCCACATCGGACTCCCTGCTCGGCGGGGAGTCTGCTTCTCCCTCTGACCCTCTTCCCTCTCATGCTCTCTATCTCTCATTCTCTCTCTCTAATAAATAAATAAAATCTTTAAAAAAAATAAAGTACCGTGCACATAATAGGTGCTGAAATATTATCTTCCGATCTATGGGTATACATGTCTTCAATAGAACTGCCTTCACCATGGGGCGCCTGGGAGCCCTTCTCCCTCTCCTGCTCCCCCTGCTTGTGTTCCCTCTCTTGCTGTCTCTCTCTGTCAAATAAATAAATAAAATCTTTAAAAAAAAAAGAATTGTCTTCACCTTGTTGCACTTTTCCATACTACTTTATTTGCCAATATTAATCAGGCTTTTAGGGTGAATAAGCACCATTTCCAATTGCTTTGTAATTTGCCAACAACTGGATAATCCATACCTTAATGAATCCTCTCTTTTTATTATAATGAACACCTTTGTGCAGACAGCTGTTCCCCAACCAGGGATTCTCTCCCTCAGGTAGATTCTGTATGAGGGGTGGTTATTGGCTTAAGGGGCATAGGCATTGTAATGCACTTGGGAGTTTTAGGACACAACTTCCATAAGGAGCCAGAAGCCAGGGTATGAAGTACCCACAGGAGGAAGGACCAGCTATCTGAGGATTTTGAAGACAGATCAGCCTGTGCCATGTCTGTAGTGTGCTTCATCAGGTTCAATCAAGTTAGCCTGGACACAATATTTTAATCTATTATGTCACCTTCATTCCAATTCTGTAAGTTGACCCAGTAATGTCCTTCATAGTAATTATCCTCCGCAAGGTCCAGTCTAGGGTAAGGTACAGTTCTTGATTTCTCTTGACTTAATAGATTGAGCAGTAACTGTCGGCTGCCCATGTGTCCTTACCCACGTTCTAGTAACTGTCTCCATAGCAATCTGTGGGTCAAAGAGCCAGCTGCCACTCCACCCTGCTGCTTATTGTGATAATTGCCCCCACCTTACTGATGACAGTTAAGCATTGCCACCTGGCCTCTATCATTTAGAAGTCCTCTTATTTCTTTTGCAATGTAACAAAATTCCAGCCATCATCCTGCCCTTAGAGGACAGTCACAAACTCCTCTGTGACACCGCTGCTTCTCTCACCAGCACGTGTCTTGCCGTTGGGTGAACTGGACTGTCCTCCAGCCCCTTGTGCAAATGTAGAGAGCTGGGGAATTTCCCATATTGACATCATGTCAGCTCTAGCATGCCCACTTCTCTCAACCTCGGATCCTATTTCCAATGTCACTTGTTGAATGTCATGACTTTTCCACTTCACTGTGGGCATTAATTTCTTCAAGGTTCCAGGAGCCATCCTTGCAGTATGTGGGATCCTTGCTAGTGAGTTAAATCCTGAGTCAGGAGAGTATGCTCCAGGTCTATCACTTCTTATCTAGGCTTCTGTTTCACCGGGTTAGTACCCTCAGCATCCAGTTCCATAATGTTTTGCTGGTTCCTGCCAGTGCATGTTGGCAGGACTGTAGCTCCGTTGGGGTATGGACCTTGTCCTCTAACTGGCAGTTTTCCAGTCTTGTCATGCTGTGACCTAACCCTAGTTATTGGTCTGGCAGCCATAGGGGAAGTAAGTGTATATATATATTCTGCAATGCAGAGTCCTGCATCATCTTCACGAAAAGGGTGGTCTTAAGTAAGAAGGAATGGGACAAGCCCGAATCTTTTGAGCAATTTTGAGATGAAAGATTTTCAAGTGTATCAACCAAGAAGTCCACATCCCATGTAACATCGCAGGCTCCCTCTTCTTCTCCACCATGGCCAGGCACTCATGTAAGGCATTGCTGAGTTTCCAAGGTTGATAATAAAACTCCCCTGGAACTCTGCTGCTCTTGTAACTAAGAGCCTTAGCTTTTACCCCATAGCTGCAGGAGATGAGTCTCTCTACTTACTACTGAGAAAGTTCTTGACCTTAGATTCTGTATGGAGAATTAAAAGGGTAATGATTGTGTGGCTTCATGTCGTGAGGATTTAAGGTGATTGTGTTTGTCCACAGCTTGTGTGAGTTTATGATGTGGTAGATTCTCAACAAATGTAAGTTGAATCTGTTATGATTATGAGAACCCAACTGGGGATAAGTAGGGAGTGGGGAAAGCTTCCTCCCTTCTCAGCTGTGTCACTCTGCCTCACAGTCATGTAACTCCTGCACCAAAGGGCCTCAGCTCAACAGCAGACGAGCGAAGATGAGCCCTGCTTCCCCAGCCTCTGCCTTCCATCCTGCCAGGCAAGTTACACTTTTCATTCTTCATACAAACCTTGGGCGGATTCTCTGGCTCTCAGGCCACTTTTGGTCATTAAAAAGTCCAGTCTAATCCAGTTTAAAGCATAAACTTCTAGCCCATTTAAATCTCCTTTCTCTTCTTGCAGTGTCTATACCTGAACCCCATCCTGGGGTCCAGGGTGAGAGGAGCACAGGACTTTCCTATTTCTTGCCCCTCTGCTGGTTCTAGCTCCTCGGGGGGAGGGAGGATGGGGGAGGCTTCAGAGACTGGGGTGCCGCCGCCCCTGGTTGTCTCATCACACTCAGATGCTGCCTCTTTAACAGAGCACTTGTGGGGTTTTTTCTAGCTCTCTCAGAAACCCCCTCATTGGATATTCCCCTGGCCATGGCCTCCGTTCTGTTTGGGTCTCCCAAACCCCTCTCAGATCCTGTCTCTGGTGGCATGCCTTATCCTCTTATTGCGGAAGTAAAGTGTCCTTGCTCTGCAAATAGTCGTCTTAGGTGGGGACCAACCAAATACTCGGGCCCATCTTCTCTCCATGGTCTCCACTGTTGCACTGGGCTGTGGTGTGCAGACAGTCCCACAGCAGCCCCCTCTCCACCGTGGCATCCCTTTCCAGGTCTCTGCTGCCCTGAGTCCATGTGGACAAGGAGAAGAGGGGGCAGGTGGTTCGATTAGAGTGTTGGCCAAACCCCGTTGTATGAGATTCCTGGGGCTGCTGTAACCAAGTACCACCAACTGGGAGCTAACCAAAAGAAAGCTGTTCTCCCACAGTTCTGGAGGCTGGAAGTCTTAAACCAAGGTGTCAGCAGGGTTGGTTCCTTCTGTGCTGTGAGACCATTCTACCTTCTGGTGGTGGGCTGGCAATCTTTGGTGTTTCTGTGTTTGCAGGTACATTACTTTAATCCTCTGTCTTCATGCAACGTTTTCCCTGTGTCTTCACATGGTCTTCCCTCTGTGTGTGTCTGCCTCTGTGTCCAAATCTCCCATCTTTTATAAGGATGCCAGTTATATTGGATTGGGGCCCACCCTAACGACTTCATTTTCACCTGGTTACCTCTGTAAAAATCCTATCTCCAAATAAGGTCACATTCTGAGCCACTGGGAATTAGGGCTTCAACATAGCATTTTGGGAGGAACACAAACCCATTAACGCTGGACTTTTCTGACCCCAGAGCCTAAGCTCTCCTGAGGTAGAAACCAGGGAGTGATGAACTCTATGAAGGGAAGAAAGGCATGAGGTCAGGGAGGCCCTAATGAAAGAGGTGACCTGAACAGATGCTTTGTGAGAGCTGAATGCAGGAATCCCCTGGCAGAGAAAGCGGAAGGACTCCACTCCTCTCTTCCAGGCAGCCAGACTTACAAGTTCTCATCTTTCCCTTCTTCCCCAAGAGCCTCTGTATCCTAAGTGAACTTGGGACCCTACAATTCCTTATAAACACCCATCCCAAAGGGCAACTCTGAAAGGAGGCTGATGAACAATCAGCACGAGATTATCTGGTTATACTCAATCCCAAAGCATAATTTTTCTTAAGTGAAATGAAGTGAAAAGAAGTGAAAAACTCATGATCACTGGCTTCCCTCTTGAATGCTTCCAAGTATAAATTCATTTCTGCACTTGTTAGAATGACTGAGGGGCTGCTGGGTTGTTTCTATTTCTGGGTGAGACAGAGACCTACCAGGGAACCCAGGGAAACAGACGATGCTATCTTTACCCTGCTCCAACGTTGTTCATTACACACACTCTGTGAATGATGGCCAGGCCACAAAGATGTCTAGCCAGCTTAGTTCCTGTTGCTAATTTGGTTGTATTTGTATTTTTCAGAATGGTGACAGATTTTATGGCTCAAAAATCCCTGTTTTTCTGTTGTGGCTGTTCATTTAAGGCCATTCATTCCCCCAACACAGCTGTAGGCAGTGTGTGCTGAGCAGTGGGTATACTGTCCTACAGACACCTAAAAGTCAAGGTGTCCAATACAGTGGGGGCTAGGTGAGCACAGAGCTTGCCCCGAGGGAACTTTCTCAGTGCCCTTCCCTCCTGGAGGCTCTCCAGTCCTTAAATGAGGTGACATGTGGGAATGTCTGGCTCATAGTGGGCACCAATTTTGTCTCCCTTCCCTCTTTCCCTGTTCCTTCTTGGGCAATCTGTGGGTCAAAGAGCCAGCTGCCACTCCACTTCCGATCTTAGCTCTGTCACTAGATAGCTCTGTGACCTTGAGTTTTTGTTTTCTAAGCTGTAAAGAAGAGGATGATACTGGCTATCTTTCCAGAAGCCTCCTAAAGTTATTCCATGTAGCTACCTATGTAAATCACCCTCAGTGATGAGGACCAGGACCAAGAATTATGGAAATAACTCTCTACCTGCACCCACTCTGTTTTCCTATTTTATGTGGGTCCCTACATTGTGCAATCCACCACAGCAGTCAGTGGAAAATCAGGGAAAGAAAATAAATGATGGAGAAGAAATATGATCTTTCCCTGGCTTGGTGTGAAAGTGTTGGGGAGATAACCCAGGGATGCCTAACTGGCTTCCATTTCACCTTTCCACCTGCTCCTGCACGGTCAGGCATCTGTCCCTATCCTTAGGGGAACGGCTCCCCAGTCCATCTCCAGCCGAGATTGTTTCTCCCGAGCACCACATGCAGGTATTCATGTGACCTTGGATACCCTCCTGGGATGTCCCTCAGACACCTAAAATCAAGGTTCCAAACCTGAGCTCACTGCTGCCCTCAACCTGCTCCAAGACCATGTTGCATGCCTCAGTGTCTGGCACATGGTTGTTGAAGCCAGACACTTCCTAGACGTCCTCCTCAGCCTACTTCCACCACCCAATCAGTCACCACCTCTGGAGTCTTCTGCTTGAATAGGTGCCTCCCCCCACCTTTCAAGCTACTGTCTTAGGATAGACTTTCTGTGCCTTTTCTGAAGCCACTGTATCAGCCCCTGCCTTGTCCCACCTCTGCTGTAGTCCATCCTCCGTAATGTTGAGGTGGTTCTCTTCCTGGAAGCAAATCAAAGCAAACCTCTTTGTGCTGCTTCCATGCATGCCGCCTCCCACTGCTCCCCAGCAGTCTGCCTGGTGAAGTGTGAGCTCCTTCTCTGTGTCACTAAAGAAAGTTCAGGCTGCCTTTGCAGATGCCCTCTCCTTAAATGTGAATGCCTTCTCTCTCTGTGCATCTCGGCTTACTCCTCCAGCATGGCCTCTTGTCCATCCATCACTCTTCAACTCTGAAATACTTTGCTTCCCTCTAGAGTACACCTGTGCTCTTGCTTGCCCCATGAGGCATCTAGGCAGGCGGGTTGCTCCTGGCGGTGATACTTGTCCACCTGCCCACTCCCCAGCCATCTTTCCGAGCTCAGCTCAAGCATTCCCGCTTCCAGGAAGCCTGTCCTCATCTCCCTGCCCTGGGTTAGCTAACCCTCCTCTTGGGTCCCACACACTGCCATATTTAATGATCTCTTTTCTCATCTGCCTCTGCCCCTACACTCCAAGGCCAGTGCAGGCAGTGACTTAGACAGCATGCCGGGCGCTGGCAAGTAATCCATTTCTCACATGAATGAATGAGTGGGGAAGAAAAGAAGAGCTGAAACCCTCAGTACCACCGTCCATACCCACAGAGAAGCTCAGACTGATATTCTTCCCCATGCTTTTCCAAGTAGAATGAGAGCAAACCCTCATATAATGAATTTTACTTTATAAGATATCTTCACCCTCATTTATGTCATGGGACCCTCACAAGCCTGTGAGGCAGGGGTTATTGACCGCACTCTACAGGTGAAGACGACTGAAGAAGAATACAAACAGAGGGACCGGACATGGAGGTGTGCTGGGCGCTGGCCTCTTGTCATGGGATGACTCCTTTACTCCTTCCAACAACCCTAGGAGGGATCTATTATGATCCCCATATTATAGATGAAAGAGCTGAGCCACAGAGAGGTTCAGTGACTTGCCAGGTAGAGCTGGGATTTGGTTTCCTACACACCTTTGTGGCTTCCAAAAAAGCAGGTCAAACAGCTTAGAAAGAAATCAGTGTGGCCAGAATATGGTTTGTAGGTGCTTAATGAGCATTTGTTCTATTAAAGTGGCTTGCACAAGGTCACACTGAGCCACCTGTTGAATCCAGCCCTTCTTGCCCCACCCTCCAGCCCCTCCTGAGCAGAGCTGGGCCTGCCTGGGAGTGAAGCCCAGCAGCCCAGCCCCCTCGTCCCCTCTCAGACAAAGCAAGGACAGCTGCATCACATGGCTCAGCTGGGCTGGGCCCGCGCTCACAGCCAGGGTCTGGGAGAGAAAGACAGCCCAGTGGTCTGGACACAGACACATCATGCTTTTATGTCACACCAAATGCTTCCCCTGAGCGTCACCCATCACCCTAGCAGCACATCAGTGGTGTCTCATTCCGTCTAGCTCCCCTGCAGTGGGAGCCGCTCGACCCTCTAAGCAGACAGCACGTATGTGCTGCCCAGGCTGCTCTAGCAATGAGCCGAGTCTCACTGTCTCTCTCTGAATTGCTCTCTGCTCATCACCCCTCCTGCCCTGGCTTCTGAACAGTGAACGCTGGCTACTATGGTAATGGGCTAATATCTGAAAGAACTCTGGAAATGATTTCTGTGCCTCGACAGGACCAGTACCAGAGTTCTGCCTCCCAGGAGTCCAACTTGTGCCCTGCCTCCACTCCACTGCCCCCTGGGGAACAGCTTGGGCCAGGCTGCAAGGGAATGAAATGTGGTGTAGCCTGAGGATGGGAAGGAGAGAGTGCGGGAGAGGGATTGGTGTTAAAGTCACATTTACTGAGCACCTAGTTTGTGCCAAGCTTTCTGCTGCATGCGTCACATCCATTATTTCCTTAACCACTCAACTGTTCCTGAGATGGAATTGTCTCCTGATTCCCATTTCTAGAAGATACCGAGGCACAAAACCACATCATTCTGTAACTAAGTGATACAGCCATTATTCACTCCCCAGCTCTTCTGACTCTGGTTGTGGTCGATATGAATACACTATACACTCCTGAATGTCATGAGTCAACTTTTTCCTTTTCCAACCATTTCCCCCCTCCTCCCAGCCCCTGGCAGCCACCATTCTACTGTGTGCTTATATGAGTTTGTTTTAGGTTCCTCATATACATGGAATCCTGCAGTATTTGTCCTTCTATGACTGGTTATTTAACTTTGCATAATGTTCTCAAGGTCCATCCATGTTGTTGCAAATGGCAAGATTTCCTTCTTCTTGCGGTTGAATAATATTCCATTTTATGTATGTGCCACATTTTCTTTATCTATTCATCTATTGATGGACACTCAGATTATTTCCACTTCTTGGTTATCAGAAATAGTGCTATAATGAAGATGAGGGTATCGGTATCTCTTTGAATTTTTTATTTTAATTCTTTTGGATAAATACCAGAAGTGAGATTCCTGGATCATATGGTAATTCTATTTTTTTAATTTGTTGAGAAAATTCCACCCTCTTTTCCATAGCTGCTGCTCCATTTTACATCCCCACCACTGGTGTACCAAAGTTCCAATTTCTCCATATCCTCACCAACACTTGGTATCTTTTGTTTTTTTGGTAATAACCTCTCGGGTATGAGATTATAGCTCACTGTGATTTGGATTTGGATTTCCCTCATGGTTACTAATGCTGGACACCTTGTCATACACCTGTTGATGAGTGAATGTCTTCTTTGGAGAAATACCTACTCAAGATCTTTGCCCCTTTTCCTTGGATCATTATTACTTTTACTATTATTGCTATTGAGTTGCGGGAGTTCCTCACATATTTTGGACATTAACCCTTATCAGATATGGTTTGCAGATGTCTCCTTCCATCCTGTAGGTTGACTCTACATTTTGCTGATCATTTCCTTTGCAGAACAGAAGCACTTTAGTTTGAGGCCATCACACTTCTCTACGTTTGCTCCCGTTGACTGTGCTTCGGGTGTCAGACTCGAGAGGTCATTGTCAAGACCAATGCCGTGAAGTTTTTCCCCTTCATGTTTTCCTAAGCATTTTATAGTTTCAGGTATTTTATTTATAGCTTTTATCCATTTTGAGTTGATTTTGTGCATTTTGTAAGATAAATAAGATTTTGTGCATGCGGATCTTCAGTTTTCCCAACACCGTTTGAAGAGACTGTCCTTTCCCCACCGTGTATTCTTGGCATTCTTGTCCAAGATCAGTTGACCATATATGTATGGTTTTATTTCTGAGTTTTTTTTTAATGTTTTATTTATTTATTCATGAGAGTCAGAGAGAGAGAGAGAGAGGCAGAGGGAGAAGCAGGCTCCCCGCAGAGCAGGGAGCCTGATGCGGGACTCGATCCCAGGACTCTGGGATCATGACCTGAGCCGAAGGCAGACGCTTAACCATCTGAGCCACCCAGGCGCCCTATTTCTGAGTTTTATTCCGCTCTCTTGGTCTATATATCTGTCTTTATGCCACTATCATACTGTTCTAATTAGTATAACTTTGTAATATATTTTGGAATCAATATGTGTGATGGCTTCAGCTTTGTTCTCCTTTCTCAAGATTGTTTTGGTTATTTTGAGTCCTTTGTGGTTCCTTTTGAAATTTAGGATTGTTTTTTCTATTTCTGTGAAGAGTAGAATGCCATTGGGATTTTGGTAGTGATTCCATTGAATCAGCAGACTGCTTTGGGTAGTATGGATATTTTAACAATACTTAGTTTTCTAATCCCTGAATGTGGGATGTATTTCCATTTACTTATGTCTTTAATGTCTTCCTTCTTATTTGGATATTATCCCCTGCAAATCTTTCCCCATATGACTCCTTTGATCTCTTACTCCAGCTACCCAAAGTTGTCTTTCCAGTGAACCTCCCTCTGGAAACTCAGATGTACGTAATCTGACCATATTCTCCCTGATTGCTGGTGATGTTGAACATCTTTTCCTGTGCTTATTTGCCATCTGTAGATCCTATTTGGTGAAATGTTTCTTCTTGTCTTTTGCCCATTTTCTAGTTGAATTGTATGTCTGTTTGTTTTTCCTGTTGAGTTTTGAGAGTTCTTTATTATGAGTCTGTTGTCAGATATGTGCTTGGCAAATATTTTCTCTCAGTGTGTAGTTTGTCTTTTTATTCTCTCAACAGGGTCCTTTGCAGAGCAAATGTTTTTAATTTTGATAAAGTCCAATGTATCAACTTTTTCTTTTATGGATTCTGCCTTGGTTGTCCCGTCTCAATACCTTCACTAGGCCCTTCCCCAAAGAGGAAAGGCACCCCGTCACTTCCAAGGGTGATGGAAGTCCAGGTAGTAGACTTGTGGTCCCCATTGACATTGTGAGGTGGGCTCCTTACTGCCAAAGTCCTGGCTTCCCGTTCACCTTGACCCACTCTGGCAGGGAGTGGGGTGGGGGGCAGATTGGGATGCTTCCTCGCAGCCTGGTAAGAGTAGAAGCATAGCTCTCCATTTGGCCTTTGCTGATGGGGTGGGGATAAGGGCCACAGGTTTTGCTTTGTTTTCCTGTGTGTTTTGGCCAGAATAAAGCAGTTATTGTCTAAAAGTTTTCTGCTTTGCTAGGATACCCTTGCCTTGTCCTTTGGCTAGAGACAGCAGGCTATGTTGGGCTTTTGGTGGCTTCTACCTGTCCTCTTTTCTGGATTGCCAGTCTCTCCAATATCTAGTCTAGAATTTTTGTTGCAAGAAGAAAACCCAGGGAACTCACCACCACATCACTCCTTGGGTCCTGGTGTCCCCAGCCTATCCTCCTCCATGGTTTTATATAGAATGGTCAGGGATTTCAGCTGCACCAGAGGGAGGCAAAGGGAAGAACATGTCCATTCCAGCTTCCTTGGAGTGGAAGTCTATCACACAGTCTGGACATGCAAACTGCTCAAGACACAAGGGTTTGGAAAAAAACATTGTGTACAATTTTTTAGTTTAAGCCTATTCACTAGCAAAGAGACCTGTAGTATAGCCATCTGACAAAGGCTGTGGGCTTTGTTTTTCAGCTTCCTGGGTTCAAATTGTGTGATACCTCTCCTACTTGCTGGGTTTCTTTGGCCTAATTATTTGACCTCACTATGCCTTATTTTCCTTGGCTATCGACTGGGAGTCATGGTGGCATATTCCTCATGGTGTGGAATTGCAGATGAACCAAAGAAAAATACATATTCCAGCTTCCGGTGAGGCAATTAATAAATATTAACTATTTTTATTAAAAGAAAACATTTAGTAGTGTAGTACAGGGCACCTGGAGGCTAGAAGCCCAAATCTCAGGATTTCCCCAATTCTCCATTTCTCTAAATCATCCAATTTCCCATCCATTCCTTCCTTTCTCCTCCCCTCCCTCACATTCCCTCCTCCTTCCCTTGCCTTCTCTCCCCCTACCCCACCTCTATTACCACCAGTTAGCTGAGCACCTGCTCTGTGTCGGTCTCTGGAGACAACAACAAGTAGAGCACCATCTACTCCCTCAAAAACATCCGAAGTTAATAGGGGTGACAGAAACATGGGTGGGTCATTGCAACGTGATGCTCTGAGAACTCCAACAGACGCCTCCACCAGGTACAACATTGGTTCTTCAAGATACAGATAAATGCCGTGGGGAATCAGGTCTCAAATGACTATTTGCATTGGATTTAGTCATCCATTTGTAGGAGGACATTAAGAATAAACCCTCCCTAATGTAGCTGCAATGTTTACAGTCAATCCCAGAAGCAAATGGCATCAACCCCACAGGAGCTACTGCGGATGTAGGAGAAGAGGATTTTTTTCATAGGCTGAATGCAGCCATCTGACTTATAGGGCTGCCAGCCGGATGGGGTGTGGGATAATAGAGGCCATGAGCTTGGAGCCATTAGGTATTTGATGTACCACCCAGACAATGGTGTGAATGTGGATTTGGGAAAGAGCTTTCAGCAAAACAAAACTCAAACCAAATGTGCTTTGCTGAAAGCTGTGTTACACGTCGGAAGTTGGCAAACACAGAGGGTGGATTCAGGCAGCAATGCACTCACCTTGCTCTGGCAGGCAGAGCTCTAGGGTGGGAGGCATGTCCTGCTGGGAGGAAGGGGCATCTCCCCGCAGATGGCAGCCCAGGCACAAAGGGCTGGAAGGGCAGTAGACATGTCTGAGGCTAGATGCAGGCCTGGGGGCTGATTTGGAATAATGTATCCGCTGGTACGGGGCATCTGTGGGATTTGGTGGGAGACTTAGCGGGTGAGTCGAACCCCAGCTCTGCCACTTTGCAGTGTGGCTTTCGGCACATCATTTTATCTGGGTGAGCTTTTGTTTCCTCCTCTGTGAAACTAGGGCAAAATATTGACCTCATAGGGCTATTGCAGTAAACCACTGCTGGAAGAGGAGCTGATGTGCCCTTTGTATGTGGATCAGTCATCTCAAGAATAAGGGACAAAGCCAAGGCCCCGTGGTGATGGGAGTGTACTGGTTCTGGGACCACCAACTAGTTCACTGTGGCTGGGGGCTGGACTCAATAGGAGGAAGGGCTGGAGCATGAGCAGAAAAGGTCAAGAAGTCCAAGTGGCTTACTATTCTAAATGCATTTGGTTTCCCCATCCAACACAACCCGAAATGTCCTGGGTGAGAAGGAAAATGGGCTGGTTCTGGGTCACCTGCCTCTCTCATGAGCCCAGCTCTGTTGAGAGCTTTCCCAGAGCTCATCCAGGTTCCAGGAGTCTCTAACTCAGGAACACTTTAAATCATTTTAAATTGTGTAAATGAAAGGTATCTATGATGGATTGAAAAAAAAAAATGGCCACGATTCTCCTCCCCACCCTGTGTACCTCTTGAACCTGGGCTGGTTCCACCTTGCTTTTCCAGCAGGGTAGAAGTGATGCTGTACCTGTTCTGAGCTCAGCTTAGACAGAACTTGCACATTCGCTCTTATTCTTTCACCCAGGTGCGGTGTGAACAAGCCCAGGCTAGTCTCCTGGAGAATGAGATGCCGCAGAGCAGACGCCGGCTCTTCCTGCCGAGGCCATCCTAGGCCAGGCAAGCTGCAGCCAGCTGTAGAAACAGGGCTCAGCAGAGCTGAAAGCAGAAGAACCACCCAGTGGAACAAGCCCAATGTGGGGGATAAATGATTGGTTGTCTAAGCGGTGGTCATCTAAATCCACTAGGTTTTGAGATAGTTTGCTGTGTAGCAAAAGCCTACAGACTCATGAAAAGATCCTCAACATCATTATTTATTAAGGGAATGCAAATTAAAACCTCAGTGAGATACCACTTCACACCTGCTAGAGTGGCTGTAATCAAAAAGGCACACAATAAGAAGCATTGGTAAAGATACAGAGAAACTGGAATTCCCTCTGTCTGTGGGTGGAATGTGAAACAGTGTAGCCACTCTGGAAAACAGTTTAATAGTTCCTTAAAAAAGAAGTATAGACTTAACATATGACTCAGAGATTCTACTCCTAGGTAACTACTCAAGAGAAATTGAGACCTATGTCCACACAGAGTTAGACATGAATGTTTGTAGCATCATTATTCATGGAAACCAAATCGTAAAATCAATCCAAAAGTCCACCAAGTACTGACTGGATGAGGAAAATGTGGTACGTTCATGCAGTGGAATGCAACTTAGCAGTAAGAAGGAACAATGCACTGATACCACTGCAGCAAGGACAGACCTTAGAGCATTGTGCCACGGGAGAGAAGCTAGATCTATGAGCTCCCAGAACAGGCAAATCTGCAGAGAAGGAGAAGAGATTAATGTTGGCCTGGCTCTGGGGATGGAGATACAGAGTGGCTACAAATGGTCATAAAGGGTCCTGATGGGGTGGTAAGAAATGATTAAAACTGGAGGATGGAGATAGTTGCATAACTCTGCGAACTGAATAAACATCACTTAATTGGGTATGTAGAACAGGTGAATTTTATGTCATATTAATTATACCTCAATAAAGCTGTTTAATAAAAAAATGCCTACTGCTTCAGCGACATGACAACAGGATTCCAGAAGATACTACAGAAAGGCCACGCTCGCACGCCCCGCCCCCCAAATCTTCCTGCCGCAGCCCATGGTTTCCATCATCACGGGGTCGCTGCCGGCCAAGACTAGGACTGTGCACGCTCAGGCCTGGCTGCTATGAGCTCTCTGATTCTCAGTCTGCAGTTTTCACGGAACACTGCCTACTTCTCAATCCCCTGATAATTTTTCATGCCTGCATAATATTCTGTACCTTATAAAAAACACACCGGGTATGTGAGCTTTGCTCTTTTGCCTCTTGCCACACTCTTAATACTTTAAGGAAAATCCTCCAAAATGATTGTATGCATACGGTAAGATAGCTTTTAAAGTAAAATAATATTTAGAGATTATTTTTTACTTTCTTTCCCTTGAATTACATCTCCACCCTTGGAGCAATGTTGGGTTTGAGTGCCTGAATAATCACACGCTCAGTCTTTCACATCCCTCAGGCTGATCCCTGACGGGAGCTGCAGGTACAGAGAGAAGCCGGCTGGGACTCTGTCCTCAGGGGCCCAGGTATGTGGGGTGGATGACAAAGCATGCCTTGTGCCAATAAGAAGAAAGAGCCTCGGAACTCCAGGTAAGACCAGGCTCAGGGGTCCCCTCATCTGGAAAGCCACTCCCGTGGCTGCCTCCATGGGAGGGTCAGCTGGGCTGGAACGTCCAGGGTGTTTCCCTCACCCGTCTAGCAGCTGGTCTGGCTTCATCACAAGGTGTGCCAGGGCCAAGTTCCGAGATAGCAAAACAAAAGCTTCAACGTCTCTCCCAACCTAGACGCCAAAAGTTGCACAGAGTTCCATCCATCATGATCCACTGGTCCAGGAAGGCAGCCCCAATTCACCATGGGGGGAACCTGCACAGGTGTGGGGACTCAGGAGGGGCGTGGTCGCTGGAGCCATTTTTCTAAGAATCTGTCATAACACAAATACTTTGCAATCCCCCTACCCCTTTTTCCTGGAGTATGAGGTTATGTACTAATTGTCACAAAGGTGCATAGCAAACTAGGTAGAGAGCCCAAGGTAATGCTTCCCCAAGTTCCAGCTAGTTCATGTGAACCTCACAATAGAATAAAAAGTCCTCACATTTATGTACCTTTTATAATTTATACCATTTTCTGGTGGTGATGATGAGGATACAATAATGATGAATCCTCCCTGAGCCTTGCAGGAGCCTAGTTAAGTCTAAGTTACATCATGGATCTCTCCCTGCATTAATTGGCGTGGGCTGTCATAACGAAGTACCACAAACTGGGTGGCTTTAAAGACAGAAATGCAGCATCTCACAGTTCTGGAAGCTGGACAGCTGAAATCAAGGTGTCAGCCAGCCTGGTTCCTTTGGAGGTTATAAGTGAGAAGCATTCCAGGCCTCTCCCTCAGCTTCTCCTGGTCTGGTGTAATCTGTGGCGTTCCTTGGCTTATAGAAACACGATCCCCATCTCTGCCTTTACCTTACATGGTGTTGCCCTTATGTGTCTGTGCCCAAACTGACCCTTTATATCAAGACACAGGTCATACTGGATTAAGGGCCCACTGTATTCCAGTATGACCTCATCTTGCCTTTACTGATTACATCTGCAATGACCCCTTTTCTGAGTAAGATCATATTCTGAGGTACTGGGAGTTCAGGCTTCATATATGAATTGTGGGGGACATGGTCTGTAACACCCCTTTTAACATGTGTGCAAAGTGAGACTCTATAGCCAGTTTTGCAAGCAAATTGAGAGACCCTACTGTCATACTTTGATGCACAGGAACAGTATTAAATAGCTTTAAGGACTGTAGAGATTGTCTTCTCCAAGTTGTTTCACCTAGAGGAGAAAATGGCATCCCCGAGGGACGTGGTGAGTTGTCCAAAGTCACTCATCCCTGAAACTCAGCACAAGGGCCAGAGACCGGGGCACCTGATGGCATCTTTCAGAAGTGTTTCTGCCATATCACACCTCATTCTCACTTGCTCACAATTTAGTCCATTCCTGGGACTTTAGGGGACAATTTTCAAAAGCTCTAAAGGGCTCTTTGGCAAGGCCTCCTGACGTCATACACCCTTTGCTACCTTAAAACAAATGTGCTATAGGATGAAAGCCCCCAAGATTGAGCCTGCCTGGTCCACAGCCACAATTATCCCAAAAGCACTGGAGATGCTGTTGCCCCCAAGACAAAATGACAGGCTTTTGTGGCAAGAAGAAAAGTTCCCAGGAATGATGTCTCAGTTAACAACTGGTAAAATACATTCAAAATGCTTCCATTTTATTAATGATCAACTCTGCCAAAATGGAGACTTGGCTCAGCTCAGCAGCCTGCAGATTTTAACAAGGAGACTTCCACTACGACCAGAATAAAGTGAAAGGGACCGAATTTACACCCTGCCACAAGCAACTAGAAAAATAAACTTACATTTCATTTGGATATATACAATGTAATATATTGCTAATGGACATATATATGTTATGGATGCGCAGAGCAATTTTCAGACATTGGACACACACAGCAGGGGACTGAGTTCCCAAAGAGCTGGAAACCAAGTGCGTCCTGCAATTTCCAATACTACCTCATGGCAGTTTCCTGGGTACAGCCGAGGGATGGCTGATCCAGGAAGAGCCCCACGGTCACACTGAGCTGAGAGGACAGAAGAGTTTGGGGAGATCATGGGGATAAAATTTGTGAAGCAAGATACCAAAGAAAAGAACACTTGTGAGAGAGAACCCTTGAGATCTGCAAGGGGGGTGGGCCCCTAGGCTTTGGATACTGGTCTGATTTTGTGACACCCGGGGCATTTGGTAGCGTACTCAGAAGGGTGTCGCTTTAGCAGGGTGGCTAAATTAGCTCTGGTTGCAGGCTGCTTTGGACCTGCCCTGACAAAGATGATCAGCAAGCCTCAGAGGACCAAACTGATCTGAGCAACCCGACTGACCGAAGCCAACCCTACTTAAAGGAACACCACAAAGTCTCGCACCAGGACAGTGTCTGGACTTCGGCCAATCATATCAAGTAAGCAGCAAAGTAGGAAAACACCACCGAGAACCCGGGGAAAAATCAATAAATAGAAACAGATGCAGGAATGACGGAGATGATGGAATGATCAGATAAGGAATGAAAGTACTGTTATGTGTGCCACATATTGAAAAAGAGAATACCATCAATACGGAGAAAAATAGGAGATATAAAAATGCTTTGTTAACATATAGTGTATTAGTTTCAGAGGTAGAGTTTAGTGATTCATCAGTTGCATAGAACACCCAGTGCTCATTCCATCAAGCGCCCTCCTCCATGTTCATCACCCAGTTACCCCAGCCCCACCCCCTTCTTCCAGCAGCCCTCAGTCCGTTTCCTATGATTTAGAGTCTCTCATGGTTTGCCTCCCTGTTTTTATCTTATTTTCCCTTCCCTTCCCCTATGTTTTGTTTCTTAAATTCCACATATGTGAGACCATATGATAATTGTCTTTCTCTGACTTATTTCACTTAGCATAATACCCTCTAGTTCCTTTTTTTTTAAAGATTTTATTTATTTATTTGACAGAGAGACACAGCGAGAGAGAAGGAAGCAGGGGGATTGGGAGAGGGAGAAGCAGGCTTCCCGCTGAGCAGGGAGCCCAGTGCGGGGCTCGATCCCAGGACCCTGAGATCATGACCTGAGCCGAAGGCAGACACTTAACGACTGAGCCACCCAGGCACCCCATACCCTCTAGTTCCATCCACATTGTTGCAAATGGTAAGATTTCATTTTTTGATAGCTGAGTAATACTCCATTGTATATATATAGACCACATCTTCTTTATTCATCTGTCATGGACGTCTGGGCTCTTTCCATAGTTTGGCTACTGTAGACATTGTTGCTATTAACATTGGGGTGCAGGTACCCCTTCAGATCACTATGTTTGTATCACTTTGGGGTAAATACCTAGTAGTGCAGTTGCTGGGTGGTAGGGTAGCTCTATTTTTAACTTTTTGAGGAAACTACATACTGTTTTCCAGAATGGCTGTACCAGCTTGCATTCCCACCAACAGTGTAGGAGGGTTCCACTTTCTCTGCATCCTCGCCAACATCTGTCCTTTCCCGACTTGTTAATTTTAGCCATTCTGACTGGTATGAGGTGGTAGCTCATTGTGGTTGATGCCAAGTAATGTGGAACATTTTTTTTTCACTTGTCTTTTGGCCATTTGTAGGTCCTCTTTGGAGAAATGTCTGTTCATGTCTTCTGCCCACTTCTTGACAGGATTATTTGTTTTTTTGGGTGTTGAGTTTGATAAGTTCTTTATAGATATTGGATACTAGCCCTTTATGTGATAAAACATTTGCAAATATCTTCTCCCATTCTGTGGGTTGTCTTTTAGTTTTGTCCACTGTTTCCTTTGGTGTGCAAAAGCTTTTTATCTGGATGAAGTCCCACCTTTTAAAATGCACTTCCAGAGGTAAAAATTACAATATTGAATTGGAACATATGGGTTGGAATTAACAACAGAATAGACCCCAAGACAAAAACAATCAGTATGCTTGAACACAGAGGAACAGGGAGTAGCAAACAATTATTCAAAGGAAGCACAGGGAAGAAGGAAGAGGGAAAAGCATGCATAGAGGATCAGGGGTTTTCTCATAGGATCAGTTTATCAAAATACATGCAATTGGAGTCCTTAGGAGTGAAGAGCCAAAAAAAAAAAAAAGTATTGGAAGAAATAATGGCTGGAAAATTGCCAAATTGATGAAAATTGTAAATAGAAAAGACAATTCATACATACCAAACAAGAAAAAATTAGCACCGTGTATTATATTCAAACTGTTGAAAAAAACAATGATAAAGTGAAAATCTTAAAGCACCCAAAGAAAAGAGATATCCTTACCCCTCAGCATTTAGTATATAATATAATAATAGCTTTAAAAAAAACAAACTAAAATAAATAAGTAAAATATAAAAACCCAGAAACTAGGCAAACCCAAAGATAACAGAATGATATCTCAAAGTGCAGGAGGGGAAAAAGAAAGAAACAAAAACAGAAAATCCTGTTAACCTGGAATCCTGTAACTGGCAAAATACCTTTCAAAACTGAAAGTAAAACAAAGACTTTTTCAGACACTTATCAGCAAAATTGCACTAACATAAATGATGAAAGGAAATAATACCAAATGATATCTGGATCTACACAAAAATCCAGATTTTATCCAGATTTTTATGGCTTTTATGAAAGGACCGTAAATAGTAAATAGGTTGGTGGAGATGGATTTTCTCATTTTTAATACCCCTGAAAGATAATTGAATTTTTAAAGCAATAACAATTTCAGAGGTGGGATTTAAACCAAATGTAGATGTTAAATGTATAATATCATAACAGCTCTGTGTGGCGACAAATGGTGACTGCATTTACAGTGGCGGGCTCTGTGTAATGTGCAGAATTGCTGAATCACTATGTTGCACACCTGAAACTAATATAATATTGTACATCAATTGTTCTGCAATTAAAAATAGAAAAAAAAGAACTATAACATAAAGGCTGGGAAAGGAAGATGGAATAAGCTGTCATAAGGTTTTCAAATTATATGTAATGTGCAATATATTTGACACCCAGAGTGCCCACTTAAAAGACATAAAAAGTCATAATATCTTTTAAGATATTAGTTGAAATAAAATACATAAATTGATTGCAAACCAGGAAGGAAGAAGAAAAGGAGTAGGAACAGATGGCACAAGTAGGTAATATATGGTAAGATGGTAGATGCTCAGCAAACCGTATTGATAAATACTATAAATTCATAGCAGCAGATCAAGGGAACTTTTCATGGTGATGGAAATGTTCTAGATTACAATGTGGTGGTGGTTACGTGGCTGTATACCTTTGTCAAATCCCATCATACTGTACAATTACGATTCGTGAACTTCATTTGACGCAAATCATATCACAATAAAGCTGTTAAGAAATAAAACAAGAGGGGTCCTGGGTGGCTCAGTTGGTTAAGCAACTGCATTCAGCTCAGGTCACTTCCTGGAGTCCCAGGATCTAGTCCTGCATCCGGCTCCCTCCTCAGTGGGGAGTCTGCTTCTCCCTCTCACGCTCTCTTCTCTTCATTCTCTCTCTCTCTCAAATAAAAAAATAAAAATCTTTAAAACAAAAACAACAAAAAAGAAATAAAACAAGAGGATGAATGGGGAAGAAGGGAGAGTGCAAGGGGCCCCAGGTCACGATGGAAAGTAAATTCATATACACACAGGCATGTGTTGTAGGTGAAGAGTTTTGCTGCTTTTTTCTTTTTTAAAGTTAATAAATTATTTGCACAATGTATTTAGAAAACACCAGAGTATGGAGATTTTTTTTTTTTTAGATTCAATTAGCCAACTTATAGTACATCATTAGTTTCAGAGGTAGAGTTCAATAATTCATCAGTTGTGTATAACACCCAGTGCTCATCACATCAGGTGCCCTCCTTAATGACCATCACCAATTAACCCATCCCCCCACCACCTCCTTTTCCCCAACCCTCAGTTTGTTCCCTAGAGTTGAGTTTCTCATGCTTCGTATGTTCCACGTGTGACTGAGACCATATGATAATTGTCTTTCTCTGATTGACTTATTTCGCTTAGCATAATACCCTCCAGTTCCATCCATGTCAATGTAAATGGAAGGCAGCTATGCTCACCACTATACCACCAACGCCATGTCAATGTAAATGGTAAATATTCATCCTTTCTGATGGCTGAGTAATATTCCATTGTATATATGAACCACATCTTCTTTATCCATTCATCTGTCGATGGATATCTTGGCTCCTTCCATTGTTTGGCTATTGTGGACATTGATGCTATGAGCCCTGGGGTGCAGGTGCTCCTTCAGATCACTACAGTTGTATCTTCAGGGTAAATACATAGTAGTGCAATTGCTGGGTCATAAGGTAGTTCTATTTTTAACTTCTTGAGGAACCTCCATCCCATTTTCCAGAGTGGCTGTACCAACTTGCATGCCCACCAATGCATCCTTTCTCTGCATCCTTGCCAACATTTGTTGTTTCCTGTCTTGTTAATTTTAGCCATTCTGACTGGTGTGAGGTGGTATCTAATTGTGGTTTTGATTTGTATTTCCCTGATGCCAAGTGACGTGGAGCATTTTTTCATGCATCTGTTGGCCATTTGTATGTCTTCTTTGGAGAAATGTCTGTTCATGTCTTCTGTCCATTTCTTGACTGGATTATTTGTTCTTTGGGTGTTGAGTTTGATAAGTCCTTTATAGATCTTGGATACTAGCCCTTTATCTGATATGTCATTTGCCAATATCTTCTCCCAATCTGTAGGTGTAGGTTGTCTTTTAGTTTGTTGACGTGTAGGTTTCCTTTGCTGTGCAGAAGCTTTTTATCTTGATGATTCATCATCAAGTTCATTTTTGCTTTTGTTTCCTTTGCCTTTGGAGACATGTCTAGCAAGAAGTTGCTGTGGCTGATGTCAAAGAGGTTACTGCCTATGTTCTTCTCTAGGATTTTGATGGATTCCTGTTTCACATTTAGGTCTTTCATCCATTTTGAGTTTGTCTTTGTTTATGGTGTAAGGAAATGGTCCAGTTTCATTCTTCTGCATGTGGCTGTCCAATTTTCCCAGCACCATTTGTTGAGGAGACTGTCTTTTTTCCATTGGATATTCTTTCCTCCTTTGTCGAAGATCTTTACAATCTTATCTGTCTGGACATTAGCACTGTTCTTTCTCCTGGATATTTTTCCAGGCATAAACATACACACATGCTCACAGATACACAAGTATATTTTTCTTAAGATTATATTATCCACAAAGTTTCCAATCAATATTTTGGAAGCAGCTTATGTTGATAAATATAAATATATTTTTGTAGGCACCATGTTAAGAACTGCCTGGAATTCCGCTGTGTGATGTGTTTATCTACCTATTCTCATTCCTGTAGGATGGCCAGGTAGGCTGTTGCATAGTTGAATTTTTGTCCTTGGCAGTATTGCAGTGAACAGACCTACGCTTGCATTTTTTTTCATTTGCTTTATTGTCTTCTTAAGATAAATCCTAGGACTTGGAATCGTTCAAGCAAAGGGAATACACCCCTTTCATAAAGATATCTACAATCCCCTCAAAGATCGTGACAGCTCATACTCCTTCCTGGCAGAGGATTTGGATTCCATGGTCTCACACCCTAATGCACCACAAATATCATTAGACTTTGGATCTTTGCAAATGGATATGTCACCTTCTTTGTTTCAGTGTGTGCTGTGTGTGTGTGTGTGTGTGCGCGCGCGTGTGTGCGGGCGTGTAAGAGCTTTTGTGAGATGTTTCCAGAGGCTTTTCAGCGCTGTTACAGGGCTCATCAAGCTCAAAACCCAGGAAAAGGTAAGCCTGGGACTTCTTCATAACAACCCTCTGATGCAAATCTCTGTGATGCCTTATAACACATTTTCCAATAGGATAGACCATGTGAAATGAACATGAGAAGGCCCACCTCCCAGGGTTGCTGTGTGAATCCTGGCAGTGAAGTATATAATGCTATATAATATCACACTCTTTCTAACAGAAAAATTGGAAACCACTTAAATGTTCAACAGCTAGGGGTTAGTTCAATAACTTATACCACCCCTATAATGAAACACAGGGCAGTGAGCATAACAGCATTATAAAAATGAGCTTATTGAGCCAGAAAAATGATCATGATCGATTGTAAAGTGGGGAAAGAAGCAGGTTATACATAGGTATATAGGCTATGACTTCATTTTTTATAAATAACTGTATAGGTGAAGGTAAATTTCTAGTTGTATGCATGTTTATATTCACACTGATTATTTCCGGATAGGTAGATGAACTTTTTTTAAAAAATTTTTTTATTGTTATGTTAATCACCATATATTACATCATTAGTTTTTGATGTAGTGTTCCATGATTCATTGTTTGTTCATAACACCCAGTGCTCCATGCAGAATGTGCCCTCTTTAATACCCATCACCAGGCTAACCCATCCCCCTACTCTCCTCCCCTCTAGAACCCTCAGTTTGTTTTTCAGAGTCCATCATCTCTTATGGTTCGTCTCCCCCTGACTTACTCCCCTTCATTCTTCCTCTCCTGTTATCTTCTTTTCTTTTTTCTTAAAATATGTTGCGTTATTTGTTTCAGAAGTACAGATCTGTGATTCAACAGTCTTGCACAATTCACAGCGCTCACCGTAGCACATACCCTCCCCAATGTCTATCACCCAGCCACCCCATCCCTCCCACCCCAAACCACTCCAGTAACACTCAGTTTGTTTCCTGAGATTAAGAATTCCTCATATCGGTGAGGTCATATGATACATGTCTTTCTCTGATTGACTTATTTCACTAAGCATTACACCCTCCAGTTCCATCCACGTCGTTGCAAATGGCAAGATCTCATTCCTTTTGATGGATGCATAATATTCCATTGTGTATATATACCACATCTTCTTTATCCATTCATCTGTCGATGGACATCTTGGCTCTTTCCACAGTTTGGCTATTGTGGACATTGCTGCTATAAACATTGGGGTGCACGTACCCCTTCAGGTCCCTACATTTGTATCTTTGTGGTAAATATCCAGTAGTGCAATTGCTGGATCGAATGGTAGCTCTAATTTCAACTGTTTGAGGAACCTCCATACTGTTTTCCAGAGGGGTTGCACCAGCTTGCATTCCCACCAACAGTGTAGGAGGGTTCCCCTTTCTCCGCATCCCCACCAACATCTGTCGTTCCCTGACTTGTTAATTTTAGCCATTCTGACGGGTGTGAGGCGGTATCTCATTGAGGTTTTGATTTGGATTTCCCTGATGCCGAGCGATGTTGAGCACTTTTTCATGTGCCTGTTGGCCATTTGGATGTCTTCTTTGGAAAAATGTCTGTTCATGTCTTCTGCCCATTTCTTGATTGGATTCTTTGTTCTTTGGGTGTTGAGTTTGATAAGTTCTTTATAGATTTTGGATACTAGCCCTTTATCTGATATGTCATTTGCAAATATTTTCTCCCATTCTGTCAGTTGTGTTTTGGTTTTGTGGACTGTTTCTTTTGCTGTGCAAAAGCTTTTGATCTTGATGAAATCCCAAAAGTTCATTTTTGCTCTGGCTTCCCGTGCCTTTGGCGATGTTTCTAGGAAGAAGTTGCTGCGGCT
>NW_027397067.1:79028161-79213244 GCF_003265705.2 Callorhinus ursinus | reverse complement strand
GTTTCTAGTTCATTGATTTCTGCTCTGATCTTTATGATTTCTCTTCTCCTGCTGGGTTTAGGCTTTATTTGCTGTTCTTTCTCCAGCTCCTTTAGGTGTAGGGTTAGGTTGTGTATTTGAGACCTTTCTTGTTTCTTGAGAAAGGCTTGTATTGCTATATACTTTCCTCTCAGGACTGCCTTTGCTGTATCCCAAAGATTTTGGACAGTTGTGTTTTCATTTTCATTGGTTTCCATGAATTTTTTTAATTCTTCTTTAATTCCTGTTTGACCCATTCATTCTTTAGTAGGATGCTCTTTAGCCTCCATGGTAGGTGAACTTTTTATCTTGGAGGTTTCTTCAGATTCTTCTGTGATGGATAATGTGTTGCTTATGGCAAGAAAAAAGGCAATTTTATAAGAACAACCAACACCGAGATTATTTAAAGTACCTAATAGGCACATAGTAAATGCTCATTGTCCTTTGACATTTTCAGCATCTTGGAGTGCAAGCAGCAATTGTCTTCCCTGTGCCACGGGAAGGGTGGGGAAGCCGAGGCTCCAGAGTGCAGGTGGTGGACCCCAGTTACCCGGCCGATGGGGCAGCATAGCTTTGTAACTAGCGCTCTGACCCCAAGCACATGCCTTCTGGCTCTGTTTGGAGTGTTCCTTTTGCTTTGCTTTCTGGTAGGAAAATCCACTGCAGCCTGGCATGCATCCCCACCTGTCTCTTCCAGCAAGGGTGAAGAGGACTTTAAGAAGCTCCTGCTGCTGGACCTCACCAAGGAGGGCTCAACTGCATCTGCATGGATGGGACATTGCACCTGTGAGCTGGACTGCTTCAGCCTCTGGGAGAAGCCACGGTATTGAGGCTCCAGAGGCAGCCCATTTGTTGGAGCTGATGGTGGGCTACCCTGGTGCCATCAGAAAGGTGGGTGTGGGAGGAGCACCAAAGGAGGAGCCGATGGGATCACTCAGAGCCCAAGTCTACCCACACCTCCCACATCTCAGGCTTCAACACCATCCGCAAAGGCAGGCAGGTTGAGGCACTGCCTGGGTGAAAGTGAGAGTAATTTGGGGCTGACAAATCTCTCTGTAGGTCTGGATGACAAAGCTCAGTGGATGCTTGAAGAGCAAGCTTCCCTGTCTATGACAGTCATTCACCAGCCAAGTCACATGAGAAGGAAGTTGGATGACTGTTTTCATGGGACCCACTTCACACAGAGGTTAAATGACTGCTCCAAAGACACAGAGCCAGCAGGCAGTCCCAGTGGGTTGGAGCCCACACTTCCCAGGGTCAAGCACACGTGCACCTGTGAAGGAACACTTGGCATGGTGCCTACCATCAGGAATGCTTCCCCCTCCCCCCACTCCTTTGGCCTTTCCTTCCCTGAGACGCAGGGTCAGGGGACCCAGCTAGAGGGCTTTGCCCTGAAATCGTAATCCCACCACCATAGCAAATGCCTTACCCTCTCTGAGTATCCAAGTCAGCATTCAAGAGCATTCCCCAGAAAAATTTCCGGCACCACAATCCCTGCTTCCAGCTGTGTTACAAGGAGACCCAACTTGAGACCATTGGTACTGGGAGGGGTGCTGAGAAACAGCCTTGAAGGCTGGGGCTTGAGAGCTGGAGGCTGCACCAGCCCTGGGGGAGCAGTGATAAGAACTGTGGACCAGCGTGGTCCCAGCGTGGAATGCCACCCCCTAGCCCCAGGGTGTCCATGGCCGTGACAGATGAGAGCACCTAAGTGGGGGTCAGCAGCACTTGGCGGGGTGGGGCTGGAGGTAGGGGTGGGTAGTGAACAGCTTGGGAGTGGGTCAGAAAATGTGGCCATAACGAGAGGGTACCAAGGGTGCTTTGCTTGCCAGGTGGGGGGAAAGGACACAACGTCTCAGAAGGGCCTCCTCAGGGACATGGAATGATCTAACTCCACGGAGGCCCAATGCACAGAATTGGGACAGTTTAGGAATTGTACCACAGGAGAAAAGCCACCACCAAGATGGAAACACAGCCGGCCTCCTTCGAGCGTGGTGAGCTCCCCAGTGCCGGGAGCGCCCCAAGCGGAGGCGGACACGCACTCAGCCGAGGAGCAGTGAGCAAGTTAAAACACGACTGGGGCAGGGTCCACACTCCCCCCCTGCCGTCTCAGAGAAGGGAAGTGGGATGGCCAAACTGGGCGGATCTGGAGGCCACAGCTGGGCAGAAGAGCAGGATAAGAACCAGCCCTGTGTGAGCATGTGGACCAGCTCGCAGGCCGCCCACGGGGGGCAGGGGGCATCATGACTGAGGGCTGACAACTAGCCCCAGACCTGTGTCTGCGTCCCGAGTCTCTGCCACTCTTACTTGTGCACCTTGGGTGGGCTGCTTAACCTCTCAGCCCCAGTTTGCCCATCCGTAAAACGAGAGTAATTACACCCATCTGGGAGGCATTGAAAAAATAATTCCAGCAGGTGGACAATGAACTTCGGGAGGGTGGGGGGGTGACTATGTTTTCTCTCTCTTCCCAGCAGATAGGAGAACGGCTGATTACGGTGGGTGTTCAGTGCCTGTTTTGTGAACCGAGGGACCCAGTGAGGCCTGAACGGGGTGGAGTGGGTCCTCAGCCTCACGAAAGAATGGGCAGAAATCAACGGAGGACATTTACTCTAAGCTTAATGATCATCACACCCCAACACGAACAAACATGAACGTGTTATCTAACAGTCCCGGTGGGCCTTTACCCCTACATCCTGGTCACTGGCCTGTGATTGCACATGCTTACCTGCTTAGCCAAGAAATAGGAGCCCCCTCTGAGGGTAACCTCTCAGAAGGGGTGTCCTCCTCCGTCCCCTCTGGTTTGGAAGGCCCCCTCTCACAAGGGCTCCATGTGCAGAAAGTGGGTGCTTTGGCCATCAGTGAAAGGCCAGCAAGACCCCCTCCACCGGCGGCCCCCCTTGGTGAAAACTTTGCTCAGTCTCTGGTGACACCTACTGGTGCCTGGTCCGTGGGAAGGAGGAAGCCTTGAGACATTTGGAATCACAGGGTGTTGGGAGCTGGAGATTATAATACCCCCTATTACAGCTAACGATCACGACTGCACCACCGCGACCACATTGCTCACCCACGGCTGGGATCCCCTGCTGCCAGGCTGCTGTCCGCCCCCTCGTGTGCCCAACAAACCACTCCTTGAAGAGCCCCCAGCTGCTGAATTGCAAGAGTAAATGGGATGAGCAAGGCTGCCCGTTGAAAGCCCACCCTCGGCTTCTCTTTATACTTAGGGTGAATCCAAACTCAGTGCCTGGACGATGAGGCCCCACACCGCCTGCCCCCGGCAATGACCCTGTTTCCATGCACTCCTTCTGTTCTGAGACTAACAGGCCTCGGAGGATCCTTCTGGCTTGGACCTTCTCCTGCCGCTCATCGTCATCCTTTGCATTCAGCTCACATGCGGCCTCCCCTAAGGGCTTCCCTGACAGAATGGATCCGGTAAGCAGCCTCTGCTCCAAGCCCACATGCTGCATTGTCTGCTTGGGCCCCAACAACAGCAGTATGTTCCAGAAACAGAGATGCAGGCTAGTGGCAGTTCCCGGCTCAGTCTGTCTCTCCTGCTGGAATGTGAGCCCCAGGGGGGCAGGTGGCCCCCTTTTTTGCTCCTGCACTGGTGGACAGGGAATGCAGGCTTGCAAACTCAGTCAACTTGGCCTCAGGGAGGGGCAGGCAGGCAGAAATGCAGCATGAATGCCTGGTGCCAGGCCCAGCAGCTGCCCAAGGACGCAGTTTGACCCCTCTCCCGTTTGGACACGCCTGGGAGGAGCGCTGGGGTGGGGGTCACCCTGGCAGAGAGAAGCTTCTGCCTCGATTTCTCACTAATCTCTAGACAGGGCTGGAATGGTTTGGTCTAGTCAAGACCTGAGACTGACTTGCCACCTCCCAGTCGGGGACAGTCCCCTAGGTCATGGCACATAGCACACATCAGCCCATGCTCACCAGAACTGCTGGACTGGACTAGACTGGACGGACAATACCTCTGAGGTCATTCTCCCAGGAGGTCATGGTCAGTCTGGGCCCAAGTTTAAACCTATTTCCAGTGCCAGCAGCTTAGCTCATGCTCAGTGAAAACTGGGGCTGAATTCATAAATGAAGATTGTGGTCGCTGCAGAGCACCAGGCCAGGGGCTTGCAGATGGTAATTTTCACAAGGATGGTGTGCAGGAAGGGACTTTTTCCAGTACTCTAGGTAAGTCACTTGACAAAGAAGAGGTAAGAGGTGAGCCATGAGTCTATGACCTGAGGCTCCCTCCTGACCACATGGGGAGGGGGCTGCTCTGCTCGGTCACCTTGTCCTAGGTGCCCTCATGGTATGGACACACACACTTCTTTCAGCCTAAAAGATGTGAATTGATGTGGTTCAAAATGCAAGAGGGTCTGCGGTCACTGGGCAGAGGCCCAGAAGTCAAGATGTCCCACCTTCATGGTCAAGATCAAGGTACCAAGTGCTTCCATAAATTCCAGGGGTGGCCACAGAGCAGCAGAACCCAGCAGCACCCTCAGCATATAATTATTGTGCACCCACTGTGTAGAGAGGTGGGTCCTCGCCCTGCAGAGCTGTTCATGCCACAGCAAAAGCAGCACCGCACCCCTTCACCCCTGCCCATTGCCCCAGCGACACTCGCCTTTGTCTACATCCTGCCCAGCTTGGTGAAGCGGATGGTGGAAAAACTAAGCTTATCAAAGATGGGCTAAAATATGCGCCTTGCAGGATTGTTGTGAGGCTTAAAGACCATCATATGCCTAATAGGTGGCCAGGGTCGCCAAGTGACAGCAGGAAGCTGACGGTCAGGTGCTGTTTGCTGGCTCTCAGAGTCTGACACTGTGTGGGAAGGCACCAGAATGTGCTCCTGGAAGCCCCTCAGAGACTTGCCCCGGCCCCTTTCCTGTTCTAGATATTGGACTTTGGAGAAAGGTTTTGTTTGAGGAAAGCCTTTCTTTCTCCTGCAATACCCACTGCAACCCCCATCAAAAAAGAAAAGAACAATCGAATTGTGCACCATCACGTGTCTAGAAAGAGCCCCACACCGTGAATTGGGGGTCCTGGCTCTGGTCCCAGTTCTGCCCCTGACAGGGGCTGTGATCGTGGGCAAGTTGCTCCATTTCCTGGAAATCATTTTCCCCATCCAAAAACTTTATGATTTCACCTCCCTCTCTGGTGTGTGAGGATTCGACTCAATGTCAACACTGCTAGGGAACCATTAACTAGATGCTCATAAGGAAGAAGCCCGCTGTTTAGCCAGGCTTGCAAGAGTCAGCTCTAAAGCCAGGAGCCTGGTTCAAAAGTTACCTCTGCCCCTTCCGCTGTGTGACATTGCATAAATTATTAAACCTCTCTGGGCCTCAAATTGCACATGTGCAAGAATGCTGAAGTCAGAACTGCTATGGAAATCAACTGAGATGAGGGGCGCCTAATGCACGGGCCGCAGGCTGGTACATTACTCCTTGTTGCTTAGATATGGAAGGAGAAGAGCATTGCTCAACACTTCCCTGCATGACAAGAGCTCCCTGCAACCATTCATGGTGGGCAGCCCTCAGAGAGCTCTGAGCAGTCTCTGGGGTAGGAGCCGGAGAGAAGGCAAAGGGGAAGAGAAGGCACCTTTCTCACTCACACAATGGGCTGCTGAGAAGCCAAAGATCCATCGTGCGATGGCTCGGGGTCCCGACGCTCTCCCTCTCAGCTGGGTGAGGACGCCCTGCCTTCGCTCACTGGCCCCAGAGCCAGAGTCTTACACATCTGTGCCATTGCAGAGGGCCCACACTGTGCACATGAGTAGGGCAAGTGGGGCCGCTGCTCTGCAGACCAGCTTCTGAGGAAAACCCTGCTTTTCCTGCCCAGAAGTCAGTCCCTGCAGGGCCCAGTCTCAGGGACCCCCAGCCTGACCCTAACTTCCTTCCATCTCCAGGATCCTGCGGATGGGTCTGCCACCCTATGGGTGGTGGGAAGGGATCCAGACAATGGGTCTTCCTCCTTTCTGTTCCAAGGCAATGGGGAAGGGAGGTCTGCCAAAGTTTTCCCCGAAGAGTTCTGGTATCTGCTGCTGAGAAAATCCTGAGTGAGGACATGGTCGCTCCCTCTTTCTCAGGAATGGAATGAAAGGGAATCAGAAAGCCTCTAGGACAAACCAGCACTGTGCCAGATCACAATGTACTTATTTAATCTCCCCCCAGCTCAGCAAATTGTTACTATTATGCTATTTCTTAGGCACTTACCTGCTCCTAGTTAGACACCGTGCAAGTATTATACTTGCCTAAGCGATCGTGTAGGTAATTAAGCCCATGAGCAAGGCTTTTTTTTTAGCAAACTTGAGAATGCAGATAAGCAAAGGGAAGGTAAAATCACCACTGCGAGCATCTCCCAGTACATTCTTCCAAACTTACTTGGGGGTTCTCTGTATGCAGAGTGGTGTGGTGATTGTGAACGAGACTTCTGGAATTACATAGAGTTTGAATCCTGTTCCAATCAGTTGCTGGCTATTGACCCCGAACAAGCCACCAAATGTCCCTCGGCCTCGATTTTCTTAGTGTGAGTTCGCCTGTAACATAGGGACGCTGTCGGGAGCAGAGCAGGTGGATAATGCAGGTCAAGCTGGTTCTGAGAGTGAGGACCTCACAGGTGTGGGGAAAGGCATTCATTCAGAATATCGTGGAGCAAGTAGAATGTGCTGGACATGGTGCTGAGGACCAGGCACAGGGTGAGGTGTGTGGGGATGGGGCATTGCATTTGCATTTCACCTTTCCCACTTTGTCTCTCTGCAGGTCTGTCTGGGAGAGAAAACTGCTGAGGGAAGCTCAGCCTGAAAAAGAGGAGACCTTAACCCCAGAGAGGGTAGAACAGTCTTCCCATTTCCCTCTGTGGGGTTGGCTGCTCCGGCAGGGGGCCCAGCTCTCACTGGCCACCACCAGGTGCTTAGCGGGCATACAGTAAAGGAGTGATTGCACGGACAGTTCTGAGAGAGGTAGGAAGTTGAGGGTCTGAAGGAATGGAGGGCTGGCCCCAGTTTTCATGGGTCCTGGGCCCTAGCAGAGCTGCTCAAGGGCAGAGTGGTCGGTGGAGGACAGTGGGAGGCATGGGAACACCTCGGAGACTGCACCTTCCCATGCCTGTGCCATGCAGCCATTCTGGGGAGCATCCCTGAGCCTCAGTCCTGGCGGTCATCATGTGGCCACCATGCTTATCACTGCTGACCCTCCTGCCCATCCCAGCGTTGGCTGGCCAGCCTCGGAGCTGTGGAGGAACTGAGCTCTCTGTGTCCACTGGAGCCTGATTCCTCCCCTGCCCCCTTGGAAGACCTTCATCTTGTCTGTGGCTGGCTGAACTCAGTGGAGGCCTTGTGAGATGCTGGCTGAGCCGTGATCGCTTCCTGTCTGGTACCCAGTGGGGCCACTGGCTCATCCTTCCCCTGCTCCCACTGAGCCTGCTGAACCCCAATCGAGTCTCCATCCTGGGTTTTGAATGCAGCTGGATTTTAACATACAACTCACCACTTGGGAGAATGTACGTAAAACACAGATCCTTTGCTATTTGACTTCCGAACATGTTTTCCCCTCTTTGTACAATGAGAAAGGATCTCATCCCCCACCCCCGTTATCTGGAAAGTAGCCATCCCAGTGCGCAGAGGGCATCCTCCCAATGCTGGCACCTGCTCTCACTGCTGTCTGACCTGGAGGAATATCCAGGAAACTGAAAAATGGGGACAGAGGAAGAGCTAGAGGCTGGGCATGGTTGTCGGCTCTGCAGAAACACAGGCTAAGGGTGACTGAGCGTAGAGGTCTTCAGAGACCCGTGCAATTCTTGCATCATCCCCCCTTGCCTCCTATACAACACACAACCTCCCATTTTGTCACTAGAAGGAGTCCTGGTTAGTTAAAACGGCTAGCCACTGGTCACGCAGTTGCTGCTCGATGCAGTAGCTTAGCCGTGTCTCAGAGCTACAGAATTGTCCTCAGAGCAGCTGTAAGCAACCTGCATCCCAACATCTGCTTGCTTGCCTTTATGGACAGGGAGCTCACTCCTATGTGGAGGCATCTTTTTCACCTCCTGGATTCCGGGAGGAAGAGCTTCCGTCACACAAGATCTGAGGGAAATCAAAGTAAACAGGTAGAGAAAAATATGGACCTAGCAAAAGCTGCTTCCCAGGGGCCATCCTCATTGTGAGCAGACCCCTCCTTTTATCCCTCACATTCAAAGAAGAGACCCACCCACAAGAACCGTTAGATACAGTCCCGAATCCTCATAACTCACCCTTGTCTTGACAAAAGGATCATTTCTCTGATTGAGCCTAAATGATTTGCCAGGTCGACCCATGACTATTGGATAACAATGTTCTGGTCCATCAGTTTGCTCTTTTGCTAGAAAATAAGGCATTTCTCTTTGGCAGACTCATTAATTGGATTCGGAAATATGGGAGGAACCCCAGTGCCCAGAGGCATTCAGTTTCCTTGGAAGTAAAGGGACACAAGACTACAAATGGAGAGAAGGAGAGAGAGTTTCATTACTATAAGGTCTTCACCCACATGATTATGGAGGCTGAGAAGCCCCATGGTCTGCCATCTGCTAGCTAAGCCCTAAAAAGCCCAGTGGTATAGTGCCAGTCTGAGCCCAAAGGCCCCAGAGCCAGGAGCCCCGACGGTGTAAGTCCCAGGCTGAGGGCAGTGGGACACAGATGTCCTCTTCTAGCCACCAGTCAGAGAACATTCTCTCTTCCTCTGCAATTCTATTCCATTCTGGCCCTCAGGGGATTAAGTGATGCCCACCCACACTGGGGAGGGCAATCTGCTTTACTCCATCTGCCAGTGCAAACACTAATCTCTTCTGGAAACACCCTCACGGACACATCCAGAAATCATGTTTAACCAGATATCTGGGCATCCCATGGCCCAATCAAGTTGACACGTAAGATTAGCCACCACAGATGCTATCCTATCTTCCTGCCAAATATCAGAACATTCACTCAACCAGACCCCCAAAAGACACCCAGAAAACCTGGTGGAGGGTGCATTTCAAGAGGCATTTGTTCTGACTTATCCTGATAAACTGAAGGTTTTTTCAGCTACTCAATGCTAGAACCTTTAACCTCAGAAAGGAATGTGTAGGTTACTTCAGGATTGAGACACCGCAGTTTGGGCACAACATCTAGAAGTATTGGGAAGATCCCCCAACTTCTTTGCACGCATCCCGAGGAGAGAGCTTGCTTCCAAACACAGGTGGGAGTGTCAGTGCACCCAGCAGGAGAGCAGACCGTGCCTCAGTGGGTCACCTTGGAGTGGGGTCTCTCACGAAGTCCAAGGACTCCCTTGTGGTCAGGTTAAAGGACCTTGCAATAAAGTGGTTTTGAAATGATTCCTGACCCCAAGTCATTTTCTCTGTCAGGCGGTCAGAGTTAAAGTGATGGATTGTCACAATCAACATAAAACCAAAGCTGTCAGTTTGCTAGATCTAGGTTTAAATATTGCTCCATCTGTCTGACTCTTTAGGTTTAGACGACCAGTTCTCTGCCGTTTCCAAGATGGATTAGTTTGCTCAGGCTGCCATAACAAAGTGCCACTGACCATGGCTTGAAGAACAGAGGTTTATTGGCGTTCTCCTTGTTTGCGCCTCTGTGTCCAAATCTCCCCTTTACATCAGGCGCACCCTGCTCCAATAGGACTGCCTCTGAACTTGACTGATGACATCTGCAGTGACTCTGTTTCCAAACAAGGTCACATTTTGAGGTACTGGGAGCTGAGAGTTCAATACAGGAATTTTAGAAGACACAGTTCAGTCCAGAATACAAATTAACACCAGTTTATTGGGTTTATTACACTTCATAGTACCTTTTAGGGTAAAGGCTGAAGATACCATTTCTCAAAATGGGAATTGCCTGATTCTGGTCCCCTGCTGCGTATTTATAATGAGGTCCCAAACAGGTCTCTGATGAGATAGTAAAACCCAGAGACACTGATTAGAAAACGAGGCCACCCTCTGCTCCCGGGACTCTACAACCACAAAACCACCATGGTGATTGAAGAAACCCAAATTACTTCAGGTACATTATCTTGCCCAATTCTCAAAATAATCCTGTGAAATGACTATTATCTTTTTAGTTTTCTAAAATAGTCAATTCATGGATGTTAAACCAAGGGATTAAGAGACTCGTCCAGGCAGTTTACTGATGAGAAGGGCTAGCACTTGAACCTGGGACTCTGAGTCCCACAGTGAGCACTCTTGGAATTCCATAGGTCACATGAAAGGGACTCAAGAACTTTTGATTATTTTCCTTTCCCAGGGAGGAGTCCCAGGAAGAAGGCTTCTGTCCTGGTGGACTGTGGGCTCAGTTGTCACCACTCTGCTGGGCTCTGTCATTTGGAAATGTACGCTACATTGGACATGAGGAAACGCGTTTGGGTGGATTAAAATGTCATTTGTGGCCTTCTGCCTACATTGCTGGTTGTTTTTTCTCCAACAGCAGCACGATCGACAAATAAAACATTTTATCTAATGAAAAATCTCCATCAATTTGGATCGATTTAGCTTACAGCACTTTTTCCCAGGAAGAGAGTTGCCATAAATAAGAGTCTATCTATGTTGAGAATAATGGCGGGCGCTCAAAGCACCCAAGGTATAAAGTTGCCTCAGCTCTTTCCAAGACTCTAATAGCAATCCTAATTATATTCACGATTTACATGACTGTTTCCTTCATCCACTCTTTCAGAACTGTGCACAGAGCTCCTCCTATGGCATACAAGACAACTGTAGGACTTGACTTTTGCTGTTCCAGATTAGTGGAAATGCTCTGTCTATACCTTTTCTTGAACTACAGTCTTCCCCTTCTTTATCTTATTCTTCCTTTAAAACAAACTGCAAATGTCACCTCTTTCAGGGATACCCGCCTGGCAGGCTGAGTCAGAGCTTCCTGTGTCTCTGCCTGCATTCTTCTCGAAGTTTAATCAGTACATGGGACATGGGGCATTATCCTTGGTTTACTTTGTTGGACCTCTGCTGCTATGGGTTGAACTATGACCTCCTCCAACCTGCCCCCCAAGAAAGGTCACATTCTGAAGTGTTGGGCATTAGGATTTCAACCTATTTGGAGGTAAGGCATTTACAGAGATAAGTTAAAATGCATTCACTAGGGTGGGCTCCAATTCAATAGGACTGGTGTCCTTATAGAAAGGGAAAATCTGACCTAGAGATAGATATGCACAGAGGGATGACAAAGTGTAGAGGCTCAGGGAGAAGATACCATCTACAACCCCAGGCATACCTGAGGCCACCAGAAGCTGGTAGGGAGAACCAATCCTTCCCTAGTGTCTTCAGAGGTACATGTCCCTGACAACACTTTGGCTTCAGAATTCTAGTCTCCAGGACTATAAGACAGTCAGTTTCTGTCATTCTAAGCCCCCCAGTTGGTGATGCTCCATTAGAGGCACCTTAGTTTCCTGGGGCTGCCATAACAGATCAGGTACAGCAAAGGATTGGGATATGCAGGATGTCAACAACCTGCCAAGTTAAAGAGTGGTTTGACCTTGCCTGGCTCTTGGGAGGTAACCGCTAAGCCCTTGGAACCTCCTGCCTGGTTGAGAAGGTCTTTGTTAGCACAGACTCATTGGTATGGACCCAGGACCCCAGGGAAACAAGGTGGCTTATGGTGCAGACCTCGGGCCACATGTATCAGCTTGACCTCTGGAGGGGCTGGAGTCTAAGGTCAGCCACGTGGGTGGTCTCTGGACCAACCCCCACTAAAAACCCTGGGCACAAATTCTTGGGTGAGCTCCCCTGGTTAGCAATGTTCCGGGTGTGTTGTCACACATGGCTGCTGAGAGAATTCAGGGCTGTCCACCCAACTCTACTGAGAAAGAGCAAGTGAAAGCTTGAGCATCATGCCTCCTAGACTCTGCCCTGGGCAACTTGGCCACTCCTGACTTTATCTGTAAGTTTCACTGTGCTCTACTGTGAGAACAATGGCTTTGCTGAAGTCTGGATCCTTCTGGTGATGCACTGTGCCCCTGAAGCACCACTAGTCTTTGAAAGGGACATAGGCTGCCAAGAAGGAGCTCACACTTTGCCCAAAGTCTCCATGCATTTGTTAAACATCTGCTGTGGCACCTCTGGGGGTAGAGACCTCTTTAAGCATCCTGGTGGAAAAACCAAGGAAAGCATGGATAAGAGAGAAATTGACAACTCATGTACCATTTACCTTTGCAAATGTATACATTTTTCCTGACATTGGCTTTATCTGGATTTCACATCAGTGACCTTTTTCTAATCCTCATCTTTGTCAGAATTATAAAAAGATTACATTTTTTGTGCAGGGTTTAACTTGTACCACTTTATAGTAATTTCATATTTTGTATTCAGAATTCTACAGAAGTCTTTGATCTTCGCTTGGATTCCCTAGGTTTTCCTACTTTACAGGGAACATTAATGGTGCTTCAGGATGCTGGAATTGGGGTTCACTTGGAGTCTGTATCCAGGAGTGTTTGAAAGATCTGTATTTCTCTTCCCCAGTATGCGATTGTTGAACACATAGCCCTTGGTCACTTTGGGAAAGGATAAAGAAATCATTCCCATGATCACCTGGCATGGCCTTGCATGGTAGGACATTTCTTCATGAAGACCCAGCCTCTCCTTCAGTGGATGGGTTTGAGATCTTGTACATGACTCAGGTGTGAAAACTAGGTAGGAGATTTTGACTTGCCATTCAGATGATCAACCCCAGCCTTGTGTGCATTCACTTTTGGTCTATCGTGATGGAACATATTCAGCGAGAGTTCTGCTGGAGGTGCATGCCTTCTGCCCCCAAGATCAAATGTCCTCATGGCCATGTATTCCTGCCAGTGGGGCCACATGGTGCCATGGTCCCCACCTTCAGTGCACTTTAAGGCAGTGTTGTCCAGCTGACTTCTGAAGCCCAGTCCCTCCCTGGCCTCTACTGCACCAGAGTCTCTCCTGTCTATTTCCACAGAAGCCTGGTTCTGTGGCAGGTCCTACTGCCATCCCAGCCTGCAGTGGATGGTATCGCCAAGGCTTTGAGCAGTGCCCGTGTCCCTTCACTAGTATATTCTCCTTGCCGTTCTCAGTGATGATGGGGCCCTGACCTCTCCTCAGGAAAATGGTCAGCTTTTGGATTTATTTAAATTTTTAAAAAAGACTTATTAAGAAGAGAGAGTGAGTACACAAGCAGGGGAGGAGCAGAGAGAGAGAGAGAGAGAGAGAGAAGCAGACTCCCCACTGAGCAGGGAGCCTGATGTGGGGCTCGATCCCAGCACTCTGACTGAGATCATGATGTGAGCCAAAGGCAGATGCTTCACTGACTGAGCCACCCAGGCGCCCCAGCTTTTGGATTTCTGAGTTCCACATAATCACTCCCTCCCAGTGTGCCCACCCCTCTGCGCCCTTTTGGTCCTTTCCTCCTTGTCCACCACAGTGGCGTTGGCGTCTTCACATACTTTATCATGGGCTGCCCTTTTCCCAAGCTTCCAAGTGGCATTCTGATGCTCCAAGTTCCCCGCAGGGTGTTAAGTCCTGTGTGGGCAGTTTCTCTAACTATCCTTATTATCTGTGCCTCTCTACCCAGCACTCCCAAGCACGTCCTTATGGTTCCTGCTGATCTATGGCAACCACACCCTGCAGCCCTTACAGAGTAGAATCCTTCAATAGCATAGCCCACCAGGGCTAATGGAAGAGCTTTCACCCTCAATGTGGGTCAGGTAGCCAGAAACAGTGACAGGGCCAATCGTGAGGGGAAACATCATCCTGTAGGCCATCCCCCTTCTGCACACCTAAAGAAATGGCCCAGACACACAAGAGACAGAGTGTTCAGGGGACTCAAGTTTCTTAAGTACATCTGTCCAGGTGTCCCCACTACAATCCCAGACCTCTCTCCTTCCCCATCAGGGCCCCAACGTCATCAGAGAAGACTTGTCTAGGCTGGTAATTGTAAGTATGATGGAGAGAAGCCATAATTAATCCCTGCGCCTGATTGTTAGCTTGGCCTGCCCTCCAGCTTCGAGGGATTGTGTGTCATTGAGTGCTGCCAAGACTGCCCTCAGACTCAGGCTTTCCTTTAAGCTGGCGATTCCATGACCCATGCCTCTTACTTTCTCTTTCTGTCCTTTTCTCGACTATTTCTCCCAGCCAGTGTGCCACCTGGCCCTGGCATCCCATCCTGCTTCACCATAGGTGAGAATCGTAGTGTAGGTTTCCTTCCCAGAGTGAGAGTCCTCCGTTTCACCTCAGTGGGGTGCGACCCAACTCTAGAACCCTCTCCTGGCACAACCATCTTAGGTTGGGTTCTCTAGAAGCAGTGCCTCGAGTAGGGATTTGAGGAAGAGCACTTTAGGAAAAAACATGTGAGCAGAATATTGATGAGGACAAGGCTGAGCTAGAGTATAAAAGTGGGTGATGTACTGATTGTAAGGAAGAGCCTGGGCTTCTGGCTGAGAAAGCCAAGGCTGTCACAGTGCCCCCCACCCATGGAGAAGTGCACCTGAGAGGTGAAGGGCTGTTGTCTCCCCATGTCCACTGCTGCCATGCATGGCCTGTCCCCCCTGTGGTGCTGTTAGACAGGTGGCCAGGGTCTCTGCTTCCAGGGTAATCCTCATTCCAACCTTCCTGCCTGTAGACATGCCACAAACACCATTTTCCTAAAACCCTGACTCATCACAAAGCTCTCTTAACTTACCAGGACTCTTGGCATCATGCTCACCATGCTCCTTAGCCTGGCATAAAGGTCCTACCTCTGCCAACAATGTTGTGTCTAGCAGCATTGCAATGCTTCCTGAGCGACCGTTGATCTTGCTTATTATATTCATTGCTCTGTGTGCTCTCCTCACTGTCTACCTAGTGAACTCTTACTCATCCCTCAAAGTTAAGCTCAAATGCTACCCACTCGATAACCCTGATCACACCACATCATGATTATTTGCTTTCCTGTCTCTGTACCCGCTGTGTAAGATGCTCAAAAGCAGCAACTCCTTGGGCACATGCATCCATCTCTGCAGCCCTGAGGGCCTAGCAGAGCGTCTCTGTCTGGCACTTCTGCAATGTTTATTGAATGCATGCATGATGCATGAATATATGAAAACACAGATGTAGGATAAAAATGGAGCAGACAAATCCATGCATTCTTTCATTCATTCACGCTTGTATTTATGCCTACAGCATCCTTTCAAAGTTTCAAACAGATCACAGATTCCCTATCGCTTTTTCCTAGATTTTGAAAATAGTACTAGGCATGTGAAGGGGCCATAGAGAAGTGTATTTGACACCGTGGATTCTGAATAAGACACCCCCATTTCTATCCAGATGAGCCCTGAAGCTCCCTCCCCAACTGTGAGCTCTGAGACTCCTGGGAGATAAGTCACCATGCCCGTGGACGGTTGACATGTGGAGAGTAGTCCTGTCCATATGGCTCTGGGCACACAAAGGGCCTATCTGATCCACCATCTACTCTCATGATAATCGACTAGAGAAAGCTCCATCCAGGTTGGGGCTGGAGCAAAGGCTGAAAGCCTCCTCCATCAGTTTGCATACAGCTGAGTAATAGGTACAGCCTGTATGTGTTGAATGGAATTCAGCCCCTGGATACTTTCACATTTAGCTATTTCCAGTAAAGATTGGAGGCTATTAGCATTTAAATGCCCTAGATCATGAAGATGGGAGCCTCATGCAGGAACAAAGAGTGGACCCAGGGACTTGGAGAAGCAGATTTTGGACTGGCCCTGAGACTCGCCAGCTTCATTCAATCACATGAGGTCAATGAGCCTCAGTTTCCCTATCACCCACTGCCGACTTCATGGGCATGCAAGCTTTCGTGTGCCCAGAAGAGCCCCTGTCTGGTTTAATTCAGTTATAAAAACATAGGTTCAAGGAAAGGAATTTCCAGAAGATAACAGAGCATTAGCAGAGGAGGCTTGTGAGCACGTGCATCCATGTTTCCTCACTGCCCGCTGGGACACAGTGCTTATAGCGCCCAGGGGCACAGAATTCCAGGGACCCTCCATGGGTGAGTCCTCAGTAAGACTCAAAGCCAGGACAAGGAGAGCATGTTGTATGTACGGCTGAGTACTCGGAGGCCTGGCAGCCCCGCGAAGTCACACTTTTCACCGGGACCAAACTTGCTTGCATACCAGGAGATGACAGAGGCTTCCTCAGAAACCATGAACAGCCAGGGGACCCTGTCATACGCTTTCTTACACAGGTCCCTTTCTTGTTTTAGTCCACCGCTTGCACGGACAGGGACGCCATGACATGGGAGGCCCGGGGAAGACAATCCCTAGCGCTCTTCTTTCTAGCTTTCCCGGACTCATCGGTAAACCCAAACTAAAGAGTGTGTGCACGTCAAGAAGTGAAATGAAAACATCCAAGCTGGTTTTCTGCAGTGTTTACAGACACACAGGAACTACAAATTACAAGCTGTATCACTTCACTGCTTCTGCATGTGTGTTGAATGCTCGGATCCTTGCATTTAAAACTAGCATTGCACGTTGCAAAGATGAACAGTAAAATTCATGCAAACAACTTAATTTTAATTTTTCCTTACCTAGAACAACATTAAAAAGCCAGAAAACAAAAACAAAACAAAAAACACCATAACATGTGCAGGACCTCAGGAGAAAAACGTTTCATGTTTTAGAATATTTCCTGGTAGCACCCGGCTCGCTCAGTTGGTAGAGCATGAGACTTTTAGATATTTACTGGCACTTTTCCCCAATTTTTTTAAACAATTTTTCCCGTATTTTCTTCTTGTATCAGGCCCTAAAAATTATGTAGATCAGGTTAGAAGATTCCACTTGAATTATTCTTAATTCTATGACTTTTATTTTTTTAAATTTATCTCTATTTTTTAATAAGTATGTGTAACTTTTTGACAGAAGACCATTATAGCATTTTTTAAAAAAATAATTGAGAATGTATCTGGTTACATCTTTTGTACAAAGGATCTTGAAGAACTTACCAAGTTTGAGGAGAATATTAATGACTTGGGAATACTGCCTTGGGTATATTTTCTTGTGATACTCCAGAGCCTGTTTTTGTTTATTAAACATCTTCTACAACTTGCACAGAATGCTAATCATTTTAAGTTTAAATACAAATGTAGACACGGTGCCAGTCTGAAATTTAGCCCCACACATCCTGTATTCCTCTACCGCCAACCCTGCACCCCACACCACAGACCCCCATTTCTAATTTCTCTACCTTTACATTCTTTCCAGTCTGCCTACTTGTTTCTAGCATCTGCCCAGGATGAAGCCACCATCATTCCACCAGGAACTATTTCAGCAGTATCCTAATGGTCTCTCTGCTTCATCATGCCCTGTTCACTCCAAACCTGGCTTGGAGAATGACATCTTAACATGTCACTCTGATCATGCCTCCTGCCTCGCCCCATGTTTAAAATCCTTCCAAGGCTTCCCAGTGCCTGTGGAAGTAGGAATCGATCATGCCCTGGACACCTCTTCCTCTAGTCCATCCCAACTCCTTTTCACACCTCGCTCACCAGGAGCCCCTGCCTTCCTTGAGATGCCCAGAAGGACCCAGATTCCATCAGGTCCTCGGGTCTTTGCACACATGCTTGCAGCTACCTGGTGTCCCCCCATTCTTGCCGGATCAGTTTTTATCTATTCTTCCAAATTCAAATCACATTAGACCTTGCCTCCTCTAGGAAGCCCTCTCCACCACCCCCCACCCTGCCGCCCCGATATCTCAAGCTGGGCAAGGCAAGTCACCCATGTGCTCCTAAATAGCGTCTAGGACATCCTCCAGCTAAGCATTTAACCCATCATACTGAAATCACAGCTTTGTGTATCTGTTTCTCTCTCTAGATACTGAGCTCATGGAGAGAAGAGATTTTTGTCTCATGGATAACTGGAACCTCAGCTAACCTATTAGTAGGTCTTAGTAGATGACAGTCGGTTGGATTCCTTTGTTCTCTCACCACCTGCTTCTCTTCTCCCTTCCCTTTTAACAAGAATGTCTCAAACAAGAACAAAAATGTCCACTTATAGAAATGAGTAAATACCCTGGACCTGCTTCCACCTCCAGAGTTCGCCAACCAGCAAGAGGGAGAAAAACAAGCAGTTATCCTCCCGGGCACCTTATCCTGAGCCACTGAACATCTAGAGCAACCAATCCTGCCAGGGAGTCAGGAAAGACCTTTCCAGCACAGACTGTCCAGGGAGGAGTGGAGAAGCATGGAGTAGGCACCAGGCCCAGCGTAGATGCAACCCATCACCACGCAGTGCAAGTCACCAGTTGTCCCCCTGGAAGCCACATAACGTGTCTGCCTTTGTTGCCTGGGAGAGTCACTACCTCATTGTTTTCGCATCAAACAATTGCTTCTTTATCTCGCAGTGGCTTGTATCAGAATTCCTTTACCTCGGGAACATTTTTCAACTTCCTTCCCAGCCCTTATTTATTCTGGGCAATTCATCTTTCCTCTTGCTGCCCTTTGCTGCCACCCAGTTAATTGCTTAGTCGAAGGTTTTCACGTCTGTGCTTCCTTACTTACTCAGTATACAGGGACTGCAGCTTCCCCCCCTCCATCTTTTAATTGTGGGAAGATATACTAGAGATGCAGCTCCTATCTTCTTACCTCTTCTTCCCCTCCCCATGGAAAGGCTGAGGGGAGATGAGCTGTCCAGGACTGCTGGCTGAGGGCAGGAGAGGGGAGCCTGGCTCTGTGATGCCCCTCCCACTGCCCACACCCAGAGCTGAATGGAAAAGAACCCAGCCCTCCTTGTTTTGGGTTTCTGATGGTCCCAGAGTTATTTACCATAATGTAATGAGTTCCCTTGGAAAAATGGAACAATCTAGAAAAAGACTATTTGAAGGGATGCTCGTAGTCATTTTCCGAGAATTGGAGAATCTGCAATGCGGGGCGGGGGGGGGCTCTGAAGCCTCCAGGACTCCAACTACCAGCAGCCTCAGACCTCCCTCTGCTGGGGACCCCCTTCCACAGATCATCATGGCTTGATCTGCTCCTAAGGGGTTCAGGCCTCTGTGCACAGATGCCCTCCAGGCAAGTCCGCCCTCACCATCCTCACCTGATCAGTCTTAAAACGCCGTTCCTGCTGAATGATGGCAGCTTTTATCCCCGCATGAAATTATCCATGTGTTCATTACTATGCTTATTTCTGGTTTCCTCTCAAGATAAGTTCTATAAATTCCAGGAAAGCAGGGAATTTGTCTTGCTGCCCACTTCCACTCTATGGTAAGGCACTCAGAAATATCTGGTGAAAGAATGAGGCCTTGGGCCGAGTTCAGTATTCCTTCTGTGAAACAGACAGTGATATTGATAAACATAAAATCATCATTTTTAAAACTTACCTATTGGCTGTTAACTAAGGTGCAGGCACTATATTCAGGAATAGGTGTCATCTGACTTCAAAGTCTGGAAACTCATCGAGTTACCACACACAGGGGGTGATGGATGTGGGATGCATCCCACACCTGGCTCCAGGGCTGCAGCCTTTCCCCAGCTGCTGCTTGCCTGAAAGTTCTCACACAAAGCATCCCCCGAGCTCTGTGCCCAGAACAGCCCCAACAAGCCCAAGGTCACAGCTGCTGGAATACATCCCTTACATAGGGCGCACTTCACTATAAAATAACGGGTCTCAAGGGTCCCTATCAAGGACCCCCCGATACAAGACAACGACAAACACAAACTACATAAAAAGGGTGTTTTGCATGGAAGGAGCGCTAAGACAAAGCTGAGGAACTTCAGCTCTTTCAAGACAGCCTGCCCCCCACCTGCCCTGGGGAGGGCGGGCCTGGCTTGGCCGGTTCTGCAGCACCTGCCTTTCGGGGTGGTGGGGTTTGGAGAACAATGATGAGGACAGTAAGTTACAAGAATAACAGTGATGATGGAAACTGCATTGCAGTTTTGACTTGCATAAGATTAAGTGCTTTGTGTAGCTCATCTCAGTTCATTCTCAGGCAGCCCTGGGGGGCGGGCGGGGGCGTTCTCAGCTCCACATCAGGATGGTCCAGCGAGCTCGGAGGTGTTGCATAACCAGGCTACACCTCCCAGCCAGGAGGAGCCCGTGCTTGCATTCCGACTCCCTGCCAACCTCTCTGAAGCCCGTGATGCTCCAATCACCCCACGCTCCCAATGCACCGTATGTCCTCTATGAAAAGATTTTCAGATTATCTTTCATTTTATGCAGAACTGTGAGTACAGTTCTCCCATTCCTCTGTTTCATATAAAATGGCACTTAAACTCTGCCAAACAATAAGAAAAATTCAAAGGAATTTTTAAAAAATGTATATATAAAAAGTAAAGGAAAGCAGGGATAGGAAAGAAAACCACAGGTCGTCCTTTTGCTTGCATGGCCAACTCTTGCGTGAACATTAATGCAGGACCCGTTGCCACGATAGCATGGTCTTGACCCAGACCCGCTACCCTCCACCACTGCCCCAAATTGGTTGGAAATCTCACCCTCTGCGTTTTCCATTCATGGCTTCCTGGAGAGAAGTGAAAGTTACAGGTTATTTATTTTTCCCATTGAATGTGCTTTGAACACATCAATTTTCTATATTCTTTGACAGCATTACTGAGGTATAAGGATATACACAGAACCACATTTAATGTGTGCAATTTGTGGAGTTTAGGCAGATGCAAACATCAGGGATACTGTTGTGACACTTAAGGTAACATAAAAACAAAGGGACATAAGGGGAATTTGGGGGGTGTTGGATATTTTGGTTTGGTTTGGTGTTGGTAAGTGCACTTAATGGAAATCTACCCTCTTAGTTTTGAGGTGCACAAAACAGTACTGTGGAGTGCAGGTGCCATGCTGTACAGTGGGCTTCTGGAGCTCATTCACTCAGGACAACTGAAACTATACCCACTGAGCAGTGACCCCAGTCCCACCCCTCCAGCCCCCTAAGTGGGGTCATGCCATGCTGTCCTGTGACTGACTTATCTCACAGAGCAGGACATGTTCCGTGTTCATCCATCCACTTTGTTGTAAATGGCAGGATATCCTTTTTTAAGGAAGAATTCTTGTAATTGCCAAATTTCAGGTTTATTCTTTTTATTCAGTCCTATTGTCAGGTGAAATTCTCCACCTTGTATTTTCTGAAACATCATCATTACAGCTCCTTTAAGGACGTTGTCTGAGGATTCCAATAACGAAGTCCTCTGAGGTCTTGCTGTTCCCCTTTGATGCTGTTTCTTGACATATCTGGTGAGGTTTTGAAAGAGTTGTCTGACATTGCACGTGGAACACAGAGACTCAGGAGGTCACCCTCTACTAGGTAGATGGAGTGGGGTCAACACCCAGGCCGCCAGGGGCTGGCTGAGATTTCTCTGTAGGCTTGTAAGGCTCTTTCAGCCTGAGAATCATCCCGACGCATGGGTTTCAGCTGATAACCTGGTGACCTTACCAAGACCCATCCTCCTTCATGGATGGTGAACGCCAAGTCTTGTCTTCTTAGCACCTTGAGATTATACCCAATGTTATCCCATTTTTCAGTGGCTTTCAATGAACTTGTTAGACCCTTACCTTGCTCCCTTTAAGAACGCCTATGCTCTGGGAGAAAGCTGAGTGTTGGTATCCAAGATCCCATGAGAAACTGGGCCCAGACAAGTGGGCTCAGCTCCTGGCTGCCTCCACAGGCAGGAGGCTTCTGTTTTTCTCTTCTGCCCTATGAGTGAGATTTCTCATTCTGCTGGTTTCTCTGCCTGTTCTCAGCAGCCTTCTGCCGGTTCCTTTATGTGGGATTCTCATGTGCTTACCCTGAGATGAATCAGCAAATACGCTGAAGGAAAAGCAGGTACTGAATGTGAGCTTTTCTCCATTCCCCTTCACTCAAGAACCTTGCTCCCCAAATCCTGGGTGCTGCCATAGCTACCCAGCACCTTCAAACAGATCTTAGCATCTCATTTGGCCCCTCTGTTTACTCCTGGGGCTTGCCTTGCTCTGCTTCCAGCCACCTCATCAGGGCTGGGGGCAGCAGTCCTCATGAAGCTCGATCCAGGGGGTGGCATTTCTGATAATCTCCAGAAATGGGACTGATACAGGCAGGTCATTTGGCAGCTCCGGCAAAAGAGCTAACCCCGGCAGGTGGTCAGCAGAGTGAAAATATAAGACACGTAGAAGAAAATGGATAGAATGGAGTCAGGAGCAGAATCATCTGGAATGGCTGGAGAAGCCAGAGAGGAGTGGGGAAAGAAGCTGGAGGAGTGGTTGGTCACCAAGATTAAAGGATCTTGAGTTACAAAGTGGAGTTTGGGCTCCTCCTACCCCCATGATGGAAAATACTGAACGAGTTTGACTGGAACAAGAATTTAAGACTAGTCCTTTCAGCGGACCATGCAGACCATGAAGCAGCCCATGGTCGGGGGGGAGGAGAATCTGGAGGGGTTTGGGAAATTGGCAGGAGGTTAACAGGAGAGTTTAGAGAGTATTGGATGATGTGTCTTCCACCTCCTTCCCTCTGATCCTGCTGTGATCATGGAGCTCCTCCTGGAGGGAAAGATCTGCCCCGATCGTCCATGAGTTTATAAAGGACAGAGGCATGCGAAGAACACCGTTTCTCCTCGCCATTGCACGGATCCGTCAGGGTTTGCTTTCCTTTGGGACAATGGCTCTGGCCAGCTGTAGCTTCCAGGTGAAGGAGCCTCCTCCTGAGGAGAGCCAGCTTACCCCTGGCCTGGCCTGCAGGAAGCCACACCAGAGACTTACAGGTTCACGAGAGGATTTCCACAGCCGGCAGGGCCACGTGTCTCTGCTCAGAGGGGCTCTCACGTTAGCTAAGCAGAGAGGAGAGGGTCAGAGGACCAAATGCCATTGGATTCAGTGGTAGTGAGATGCGGCTTTGTCACTGCAGGTCGATGGGCCCAGCCCATTCCCTTCCTATGGGCAGACCAACCAGCAGCTGTAAGAATTCCTGAAACCTCTGAATATACCCACAGAAGTGGAATTACAGGTCCAGGAAGATAGTCGGAGATCAGCACACTGATATTTATAAGCCCAAGTGTTTCTTGCAGTTTAATTTATGAGTGAAACTGGAAACACCTAAAATGCCCTGATGGGGGGTGAGGAGGGTGAAATAGGCTGCTTATGACCAGCATGCAAGGATTCAAACTTATATTTGGTAAAATAAGCAAGGATATGTGTCATACAGACAATACATTCATTTTACAATGCAGGTTGAGAAAGAATGCATCGAGTGTGTGCATATGTGTGTGCGTGCACGTAGAAATGGACAGACTAGAGAAACACATCAAGTTGTTAACATTATTTATCTCAGGGTGATAGTGCCATTATTTGAATTTTCTGCCTGCTTCACAATGAACATGTGTTTGTACTTACAGAAAATACGTTTGTATGTCTATACTTGATAATATTTGCACATTAGATATTGAAGTGTTTATAACCTGATAATGTTTGCACATTAGATATTAAAATAGGATTTAAGGATATAAGTTTTAAATGGCTGAGTGTCCTAGAAAAATACTTATTTTTAAAAGATTTTATTTATTTGAGAGAGAGAGTACACGGGGGGAGGGGCGGGGAGGGGCAGAGGGAGAGAGAATCTGAAGCAGACTCTGCACTGAGCGTGCAGCCTGATGCAGGGCTTGAGCTCACGACGGGTAGATCACAACCTGAGATGAAACTAAGAGTCGGATGCTCAACAGACTGAGCCACCCACGTGCCCCTAGGAAAACACTTTTAAAGTCAGGCAGACCTTTCTTAAGTGCCAATTTCCAGTTCTCAGATCTTAGATTTAAAAAAGCAGTTTATGTTTTATTTCACAAAAATTGTGTAAGTTGTTCTCATTAATCCCCATTTCCAATCCACAGAACTTAGAGAAGGGTAAAGCACCCAGCGCGCCAGGAAGCTTTGTTATTGTTAAGGAATCATAACAACATTCCAGGTTTCTTTTATGCAGGGACTCGAGCAGGTGTGGCCCAGAGCAAAGGATGCTGACAGGACAGCCTGGCCACAGGGCACAAGGCTGCACTGTCCTTGGGGTGAGAGTTCCGAGGCTCTGGGCAGCACCTACCGGCACAAGTGTTTGTTCCTCTCTGACTCTCCTCTTTTATGCCCCACAAGGACCTGCTCTGCAAGATCTTTCCTGTGCATGTCAATGACTAGCCAGGGCACAGACAGCCATCCTGCCTCCTTCAGAGGAGCAGAGAGAGGTGCCTGCTCCCATCCATTCTTCTCTTTTATTCTTGGAGACAACTCCCCGAGGACCTCAGGCATCAGTTTATTAACACCTTCAAAACACAGGCACTCAAACATGGCGCTACCCTGACCCCGTGCACCTGAGCACACATTCTGCTCCAGGTACTGCAGGAGACATTGCAGCCCAGCACGCTCTGACTTCCAGCCTGGGCCCCGGTGACACTCACTTGCAGTTGGGCATTGTTTTAAGCAATGTTTTAATTCAAGCTCTGTCTAGTTTTAGCTGTATGATGTGGGGTGAGTCACTTCCTTTGGCTGGGCCTCTGCCAAATCTCCGATCTCCCCACCTGGGAGGGCCTTTATGCATCATCTTGTCCAAACTCCTCATTTTGTCAGATGAACAATCACTCCGCCCCCAGCCCAATCACCCTATGGTCCCGAGGATCAGTCTCAACCTACCCTCAACCCCTCCTCCAGAGAAGTGGAGGCTGGGGCATCACAGGCCAGCAGAGGCGGCTGGTGACTCATGTGCGTGGAGGGGCCTCCTCTGCTCAATAGTCTCTATCAGAGTTGCTATGTGCCGAGCAAATTCATCAGCATGGAATCTGATGCCCCAAGGAATCTTATTTCCGATTTTAGTTTTCTGTTGTCAACATGTCTCTTGATGATTTCATCTAGGACTAGTACGTGTTAGAGCCCTACTCTGTGCTAAGCAAGTGCAAGGTATGCGAATACTTTAAAATCTCTAAATTATAAGATCCTCATCCTTGAGAAGAGGATGATGTTAATGTTTGTGAAGTGTAAGGGCTCCTGGGTGGCTCAGTTGGTTAAGCGACTGCCTTCAGCTCAGGTCATGATCCTGGAGTCCCGGGATCGAGTCCCACATCGGGCTCCCACCTCAGCGGGGAGCCTGCTTCTCCCTCTGACCCTCTCCCCTCTCATGCTGTTTCTCTCTCTCTCTCTCTCAAATAAATAAAATATATTAAAAAAAAGAAAAAAATGTTTGTGAAGTGTAGACATTAAGAATTAGGTACAGGGATGGCTGGCTGTCAGCTAGTAAGTGGGCTGTAAAATACAATGGATGATGATTACTGAAAGAAGCTGGAAATCTTCTGAAATCCCATTTTTTTCTACAAGTGAGGAGACTGAAGTTTGGGAATGTTGAGTAACAGGCCCAAGGTTTGAACAGCTGAATCTCAGGTCTAGGACTCAGACCCTCTCTCTCCCCCAGATCCAGGGTGCTGGCCTTCCTTGGCATCCTCACTCCTTTGCTCCAAGGCTATTGCTCGGTGCCTGTGTCACGGGGCCTTGGTCCCTCATTTTGGAAACTAATGCCCTCTCCTGAGTTCAGTGGGGTCCATAGAGGAGGGCCTCATCACCTGTGTTTGGGAGTTACTCTCTGTCCTCAGGGATCCTGAATAGAGTACTTGAAACAACCCTGGTGTGAGATTTGCCATGGTTTGGGTCAGCCTCCATGTCAGATTATACTGTATGTCTATTCAGAGTGAATTGCATACAGTAGGTGTTGACAAAAGCAGTACCAGGAGGAAAGTTATCTCAATAAAGGCCTATATTGAGAAGAAAGATCTCAAACAGCCCAAGGCTGTTGTACATCAAGGAGCTAGAAAAAGAATAAAGTGAGCCCAAAGTTAACAGAAGGAATAAGACTAGAACATAAATGGCTAGAAAAATAGAAAAGATGGAAATAAGAGCTGTTTAAGATAAATAAAATTGACAAACTTGAAGCTCAACCAAAGAAAAAAGATACATTTCTGATTACATTTATTTGAAATAGGAGACATTACAGCTGATACCATAGAGATAAGAAGGATCCTCAGAGGACCATGAAAATGGAATGGTGGGGGAGAGGAATGGGGGCTGGTTGTTCAATGGGTAAGAAGTTTGTTATGCAAAATAGTTGTAGAACTCTGCTATACAACACGGTACCTGTCCTTAGCAATACTGTATTGTGTCCTTAAAAATGCGTTAAGAAGGGGCGCCTGGGTGGCTCAGCCGTTAAGCGTCTGCCTTCGGCTCAGGTCATGATCCCAGGGTCCTGGGATCGAGCCCCGCATTGGGCTCCCCGCTCAGCGGGAAGCCTGCTTCCCCCTCTCCCACTCCCCCTGCTTGTGTTCCCTCTCTCGCTGTGTCTCTCTCTGTCAAATAAATAAATAAAATCTTTAAAAAAAAACATTAAAAAATGCATTAAGAAGATAGATCTCACGTTAAGAGTTCTTGCCAAAACACAAAAACCCATAAAAGGACACAAGGAAATTTTTGGAGGTGATGGGTAGGTTTACTACCTTTGTTGTGATGATGGTATCATGGTGTTTGCATGAGCCCAAACTCAAGATGTATACACTAGAGTTAAGCAGGTTTTTGTAGATGAGGTTACCTCAATAAAGCAGATTATTTGTTAAATAGATGAGGGAATGAATGAACATCCTCACTTCCATACGTCATACTGTGAACTCAGGGTAGTCAGAGGACCACAAGGCAGCTCAATGACTCAGTAGGAAGACCAGACTCTGGCACCAAACAGAATTGATTTCAAATGCTGGCTTTGACTCAGATTAACACTTTTGAGTCTGTTTCCTCTTCTCTAAAGGAGGGTAATAAGGGGCACCTGGGTGGCTCAGTTGGTTAAGCGTCTGACTCTCGATTTTGGCTCAGGTCCTGATCTCAGGGTTGTGGGATCAGGCCCCGCACGGGGCTCCTGCGTGGAGCTCAGCGGGGAGTCTGCTTGAAGATTCTCTCTCCCTCTGCCCCTCCCCTCTGCTTGTGCACATGCTTACACATGTGTGCTCTAAAAAAAAATCTTAAAAATAAAAGGGTAATAATAGTTCTTACATGGTTGTTGGGAGGATAAATGTTAGCTCTTGTCTGTGTGGTTATCCTGTTAGGATAAATGATGAGATGCTAAGATCTGGTCAACAGTCCTGGCTTGAGTTGCCTCGTCCACTGGAGGGGCAGGAAAAGGGGCCACAGGCTGGGATGGCCTTCAGTAGGCCCTTTCCAGTTGTTTAGTCCTTGATCCTCGGAAATATACTCAAATAAGCACAGGTGGATGTTGGTGTGAGGCTGCCTTGTGGGAGCAGCTGAGTCATTCTGGGTTAGATGTGGAGGCTGGATTCCACCGGGATAGGCCATCTAGGAGTAGAAAAAGATGTGGGCTGGTTTTGTTGCATTTTCTATATTGTGCTATTTCCATCGAGTTCTATTTTAGTGAGTCCTGGGAGACCCTCTGCTCTGGAGACCACAGCCAGACTTGGTAGAGGAACCTGGAGTGGACAGCCCTGCTGCCTCTTCCTGGGCACGCAGCGCCCTCTAGTGGCTTGGGGTCCAAGTGTCCACTCCACGGTCCTTCATGCAGGCATTCCCGATGAAGGGATGCTCCGGAGATTTCTGCTATCCTCTAGGCTGTCCTGCTTCCCTTGGGAACGTGGAGCTCTAGAAGCGAAGCAGGACAAAGGAAGCCTCCTGTCATGTTCAAACGTGGGTTCGTGCAATAGATCTGGGCTGTACTACTAACTTGCTGGATAATCTACCCTTATTTGCCTAAGCAATTTGAGTCTGTTTCTTCAGAATTATGTCCTGAGATTCAAGAGGGCAGATAATGCAGGGTGGAAGTAGCCTGAGGAAACCCAGTAGATTCTGGCACCCAGATTCACATTAAAGATTCCCATTTAAAAAATTAGCTATGTTGATTTCAATATTTTCCTTTCTCTACTAGATAAAATTGTTTAAGTCCCCCCCCCCACCAAAAAGTGAGGTAGCTAACATCTCTTGAGAGAATAGATGAGTGCTAAGGAGTGGTGGGTTCACAGGTCTCCAAAACTTATGTCCTACCCTCTAGGAGCTCATAAACCCAACCAAGAGAAGGAACGATGCAAGAAAATCCATTTTCTCAAGATGGTTGCATGGAAGTTAACATCCCATACTTGCTTCACAGATAGGAAAGGAGTGATGGTTCTAATAACCAGACCAAGTACATAGGGCACCTCAGGGAGGGAGATGGCAGCAATAGTCATGTGAGCAAAGTGGCTTAGGGGTTAACTGCAATGCTTGTAAGTCTACTGTACCTAGAGAAGAACAGTTAGGAAGTAGAAATAGGTATGCCACACCCTCTGACCCAGGATCACACTCCCAAGAAATCATTCTAGGCAGATATTTTAGATAACATTTTCTGGATAGGATTTTAATTAAAAAAAAACTTTAATAGGACTTTGTAAAGAATACAAGAAGCTGGAAGTACTCTAATGGTAAGTAGAATTATATTCATCAGACTATTATGGAGCCACATAAAAATAGAATTAGGAGGATACTAAAGGTGGAGGAATGTATGCAATTAAGTACAAATATAAGGGCAGAATATAAAGGTGCACCTGTTTACATCTAAAAAGGATATATATATAGATAGATATATATACACATATATATATCTATATCTATATATATAGATATATACACACACTGAAAAAGCTAACCTATCAGGACAATGTGGTCTGGGATGTTAGTGTCTTAGGCTAACAACAACAACAACAAAAAACGAAGATCATACATATTTTTATGTGAAGATCTTAATCCTAATACATGTTGAATTTAAAGATACAGTTTATTCTCAGTTGCCCAAGAGTGAGGACCAAATGTGATGTGACTTCAGAATGGCAAGCTCTCTTCTAGGTGGGGTGCTTTGTGCCGACATCTCAGAGTTGGTGACACATCTGCTGAATAATCAAAGTAGGAAAGTGTTAGTGGTCACTAGAGACAGACAAACCAGGGGTTAGGAACCTGTCTTGCTGTTCAACCTTGGGCAAGTTATTTAAACTTGTTATGACTTGGTGTCCTCATTGGTGGAGTTAGGTAATGATAGGACCGGTCTTTAATGTAGCCCTAACAAGAACCATTAGTATTTGTTGATATACAAGATACTCCGCATAGTGTGCAGAGTTAGCATATTTTGAAGTCTTATCATCCCTCTCATCATCATCGTTGTAGTTAGAGTTGGATGAGGGCAAGGAGGAGAGATTTTACAGACCAGAAATGGTATGGGGATAGGACAATTAGTTTCTGAGCAATCCCCCCCTTTTTTTTTTTTTGGAGTAGAAGGTGACAGACAATGCCACGGGGGAAGTCTGTGGAGAGGTGTACCTGCCTGAGTAGACTTGAATTCATCCAAGAGACTTATAGGGAAGATGTGGGCACAAGAAGATAAGCACGTCTTAGTGGGACATGTTATGTCAGTGATCAAGAACTCAGATTTGGTTGGGAACAGCAATATCTAGAAGCCACCTCTGCAGCATCTTCACTGAAATGCATATGGCTATATAAAACCTCATATGGATTTTATGCTCCAATTTCATGCCTGTGACACTGGAAAAAGTTCAGTAAGCAAATAAAAGAAATTCAGCTGAATTTTATTGAGTTAGCTGACTCAGCAGCAGAGCGAATTTTGGATTGCACACTCATAAGTTGTCATTTATTATTATTATTTTTTTCAATTTTCACTGGGGCCATAAACCTGACAGGGGAGGAGAAGGGTAAAACAACAGCCAGGACCACTCTGTGTCCCAGAGGGGGCTATTTTTCCGAATGCTCCAACATAGAATGCCGGATGCCCATGGTGGCAGGGGTGGTGCTTGAGTGTTCTACAGCAGGCGCTAAAATTCAGCACGGTGGCTCAGCACGTAGGGAAGGGGAGGCTACTTATGTGATGAGGAAAGAAAACCCAAGGCTCAAATTAGGATGGTTGTGCAAGATGTAGATTCATATTGTCCACTGAGGATGTGGGGTGCCACTTCCAGGACCTCAGACAAGTCTTGGTCTAGGCCCGTTTGTTCTAAATCCAGGTCCCCTGAAGTCCCTAAAACTTCTTTGTCCAATTCTCAAGTGCTGCTTCAATGTTTTCAAGTCATCAGAGGCAAAGAAGGATTCTTCCACTCTGAAAGATTGCCTGCCTCAAAGTCCACAGCAAAGGTCAAGTGGCCCCAGTTCAGCCATTGGCATAGTGACTGGAAGGTACTTATACCCCCTGGCTTAGCCCTGACAGAAGTCCACTCCTTACAGTGGGTGAGAGTCCTGCATTTTCCATGGCACCAGATGCCCTTTTTAAATTTTATTTTTTACTATAAAAGATTGTAGCAGGAGGACTAAAGTGAGTTATAATCTTCAGATGTATTATTGATTGGGCAAATATTATCTACTCTGTCAAACCTCTGTTAGATGTTGTGTAGACCAAAGAAGATAATTTCTATTAGTTAACATGATGAACACTTTTCATTCTGAGGGTAAAAAGCAAAAAAACAAACCAGTACCCAACCCTAGTTCTTTCCTTGAAGGACTTCTTGCTCTAGAAGAGAAAACAGACAGTGACCAGGTGCTGTGATTTAATGGAGAGAATATCTGTTTCATTCAGCTATTAATAAGAGACATTCTAGTCTCTCTGAGCATTAGCAGACCCTCTCCCAAGCTCTCAACTTTTTAGAGAAGGTGCAACTTGCCCAAGGCCACAACTAGTAGGTGGCGTGAGTGGGATCATTTGACTCTAGATCCCCCAAAATCAACCCCCGTGCTGGCCAGTGCTGTTTCCTTCCATTCTCCTGAGATATTTTTTTTTTCAAAATCTGGTGAAATTCCTGATATTTAAAGCCCTTTTTGAAATAAAACCATGATTCTTAGACAAAACATCAGAATCACCTGGAGGATTTGTTCAAACAGATAGCTGGGCTCCACCTTTCAGAATTTGATTCCAGGTGATGTTGATACTGCTGGTCCAGGGCTTTTAAACAAACTATTTCATGTATTATATGGTATCTACATATGAAGAGTGGGTTATGTGCGTGTTTGGATAAATAGCTCTTTGAAGTCCCCTCCCCACCCCCACCCCCACACAGTTTAACCCCTGATCCTGGTTGCTCATGGCTGGCTTAATCAGCAGCCCCATCTCCTATTCTTAGCCTGTGCATTAATGTGCATTATTCATGGTTATCAAGTTGGATAACTGTGGTTGAAGGCCTTCTATTTTTACAATAATTAAAGGGTTTAGGGAAAATAAGTTTAGTTGCTTATGGTGCCCTCAAGTAACCTTGCGGGATTGGGGGCAAAACGCTGAGATCAGGAGAAGGTGCCAAGAGCCCTGTCCGTGGTGCTGAGGGGCATGTCAGAGTTTTCAGTTCATGGGATCTCACAGCCCCAGGCAGAGATGGAATAGGGTAGTCTGCATTTTCCCTCCAGACTCTTCTGATGTTCAGGTGCCAGCCAAGTCTAACAGGACAGGAAGGGAAGGGGAAAAGGGATTGGGCCCTTGGCAGCAGGAGCGGTGGGGCAAGTGCAGCTCACAGAGAGAGGGCCAAGAGATGCCCAGCACTGATGTTAGCACAACGTCATTGGTCATCACTCTGCACTATGCATGTCCCTCTGCTTCTCTCATGGTTGTCAAAGTGCTGAATCAAGGTGGTCAGGACAGCCTAAACCTGTGAACTTTGAACATGATAGCTTTGTTTAAACCTAGCTATAGAATCTGTGAGACCATAGCCCCATAAACCTCATCTATAAGTTGGCAATTATAATAGTCCCTGCCTCAGAGTTAATGTGAGGATTAAGTAGCAAATGCAGCTAATCTTGAGTAATTCCACATAGTATAGTCCTTTATATACTACCCCAGAGAACTACTGATGTTTGTATGCACATAATAGCATCATCTGCACCCCAAGAGAATGCCTCTTATTCCCAGAAGCTAGCCAACAGCTTACCATGCCATAGCTCTGAGAGTCAGCCTAAAAGTTCCTTCTTTAATGCCTACAGCTTAAGATATACCATACAGCTTCTCAGACTTTGATGTGCATGCAAATCATGTGGGTATCTTGTTAAAATGCCCTCACTATTCAAAGTATGGTCCAGGGACTAGAAGCACTGGCATCACCCGGGAGCTTGTTAGAAATGTAGAATCTCAGGATCCACCTTGACCTGTTGAATCAGATTCTGTCTTTTAACTAGCTCCACACGTGATTTGTATGCATGTTAAAGCCTGAGAAGCCCTGGATCAGAGTGCTGCTAGGAAACATGCTCTGGTGTGTGTGGGGGGTTGCGGAGAGGAGGTTTAGAGGAACGCTATTCCTTGGCTCATTGTGAATGTGGTTCTCTCTCCTCCATGATGATTTATTTCATATCTCATAATACGATTTCTTAACATTTACTGTCAGATTATTATTTTTCCATGATTTTAATTCTTGTAGGAACTCCATGAGGTAAATACTTCATTCTACAGGTCAGCAGATGGGAGTTGGTAACTGTGACCTTAGACAGGTGGTATTAACTTTCCAAATAGCTGGGCTGTGATCAGACCCCGGATCTTTCTTCCCAGTGTGTGTTAATGCTTCTCTGCCCAGAGGTCATCACATGGAGGACCTTCACATCTGCCCTAGTCACTACTCAGATGACCTACTTTTATCTTCTTCCAAACAGATGAAAAAAATTCTAGCATAGTATCATTGCATACTAATAACAAAGTGATTTCCCTATGAGCTTTTAATAATAAACGTGAACACTGAACTGAAGGAGACAAGGGAGTCTCCACATAGCTGTTTTTTTCTAGGTCTCACCCCTGAGGTAGCTGTGGGTGCAGACAGTCCCTGGATCCTAAGGTCCTGAAAAGTGGGGTGGGTGATGAATTTCTTTCTTGATGTGAGCCTTCCACAGGGAGGATGGAGGACATTTAGATGGGCTCTCAGAACCAGAGGGTGCCTGGAAAGATCAGCGGTGTGGACAGAGGAAAGAAGCAAAGTTCTAAACATGTATCCAAGCTGGCCAGGCAATCCTGGTGCAGAGACTCCATGAACTCCCCTCCCCTCTGGGATTAAGGAGAGTATATTCCCTAATACTTGCATAGATGTGTTTCGCTTTCAGAGAGTTCCACATTCATATCTGGTTCCATCCTCTTACTGACCTCATGAGTAAAGCACATTGGAAATTCTGATTTGCTTTACAGAAGAGAAAACGGGGGTTCAGACATCCTCCCCTTACTACGTTGCCTGATGTTATTTACAGCATCAGTATCCAGAACGCTTTTACAAGCAGAGTCTGAAAGCATTACCAATCCCTTTGTTACAAGTGGGAATCTGAGATGTGGAAGGTCAAGGAACTCTTCTACCCGGTTAATTTCTTTAAATTCAGAGCAGTTATGTATTTTTAAAATTAACCCCTCGGTCAGCTGGACACCACCTTAAGTGAAAGGTTTATGTTCAAGGTATTTGTCTTGAGCCACAATCTTTGCCCTTGGCAAGAACTAGCCTGGTCAGGTAGCACCCTGCTGAAGGGGTCTGTCCAGACCAGTTTCTAACAGGGAGATAGAGCCAGGACTCATTCTCTATGGGAAATAGCTAACATATTTTTTTGCAAATGCTTTACCAGCCCCCAGTAATGTCCACATCCATGACCATGTGACAGCAATGGTAAGCTCTGAGTTTCAGACTCATTGGTAATAAGATGCAGATTAAAGTGACTTACTCAAGTTACAAAGTAGGTTAGAGCTCCAAACTGAGCAGAGCTGTTCTGAATCCGTGTGTCGGTACCAGGATTTCTCAAAGGATATATAAACTGATCACCTGCAGAGAAGGATTTCAAATGCTTCTAGAACAACTGATCCTTGGATTCATACAAGATGACAATCAAAAATCTCAGGTGGGGCCCAGGATATGCATTTTATTATTTTTAGCTATTTTTGAAATTTCAATATAATTAATATAGTGTTATATTAGTTTCAGGTATACAAAATAGTGATTCAGCAACTCTATACATCGCCCAGTGCTTATCATCAAAATGTACTCCTGAACCCCTTCACCTATTTTCCCCATCCCTCACCCACCTCCCACACCCTTAACCATCAGTTTGTTCTCTATAGTTAAGAGTCTGGTTTTTTTTTCTTTTGTTCACTTAAGTTCCACATGAGTGAAATCACATAGTATTGGTCTTTCTCTGACTTATTTCACTTAGCATTATACCCTCTAGTTCCATCCATATTGTTGCAAATAGCAAGATTTCATTCTTTATGGCTGAGTAATATTCCATCGTGTATGTATGCCTCATCTTCTTTATCCATTCATCTACCAATGGACACACTTGGGCTGCTTCCATAATTTGGCTATTGTAGATAATGCTGCAGTTAACGTAGGGGTGCATGTATCTTTTCAAATTAGTGTTTTTGTGTTCTCTGGGTAAACAACCAGTAGTGGAATTACTGGATCATATGGTAGCTCTATTTTTAATTTTTTGAGGAACCTCCATACTGTTTTCCACAGTGGCTGCACCAGTTTGCATTCCCACCAATAGTGCACGAGGGTTCCTTTTTCTCCACAACCTCAGCAACATTGGTTTCTTCTGTTTTTAATTTTAGTCATTCTGACGGGTGTGAGGTAATATCTCTGTGGTTTTGATTTGTGTTTCCCTGATGAGTGATGGTAATCATCTTTCCATGTGTCTGTTGACCAATTGTATGTCTTCTTTGGAGAAATGTCCATGTCTTCTGGCCATTTTTGAATTGATTTTTTTTTTTTTTGGTGTTGAGTTATATAAGTTCTTTATATATTTTGGATGTTAACTTCTTAGTTGATGTATCATTTGTAAATATCTTCTCAGATACATCATTTACTAATATCTTCTCTCATATGATGGGTTATCTTTTTGTTTTGTTGATGGTTTCCTCTGCTGTGCCAAAGCAGTAGTCCCAATAGTTTAATTTTGCTTTTATTTCCGTTGCCAAATGAGATAGATCTAGAAAAATATTTTTATGATGGATGTCAAAGAGATTACTGCCTATGTTTTCTTCTGAGAATTTTATGGTTTTAGGTCTCACATTTAGGTCTGTAATCTATTTTAAGTTTATTTTTGTGTATGGCATAAGAAAGTGGTCCAGTTCCCCAGTGCCATTTGTTGAAGAGACTTTTTCTCATTGCATATTCTTACCTCCTCCTTTCTTGTAGATTAGCTGACCATATAATCATGAGCTTCTCAGCTCTCTGTTGAGCTATGCCTATTTTTTGTGTCAGTGCCATACTGTTTTGATTACCACAACTTGAAATCCGGGATTTTGATACCTCCACAGTTTTGTTCTTTTTCAAGATTGCTTTGGTTATTCGGGGCCATCTGTGGTTCCATTAAAGTTTTAGGATAATTTGTTCTAGTTCTGGGGAAAATGTTGATATTTTGATGGGGTTTGCATTAAATCTGGATTGCTTTGAATACTTTGGACATTTCAACAATATTTATTCTTCCAATCTATTAAGTATGGAATAGATTCATTTTTTATGTATCATCTTCAATTTCTTTTATCAATGTTTTATAATTTTCAGAGTACAGGTCTTTCATCTCCTTGGTTAAGTTTATTCCTAGATATTTTATTATTTCTGGCACATTTGTAAATGGGACGGTTTTCTTAATTTCTCTTTCTGCTACTTCATTATTGGTATATAGAAATGCAATCAATTTCTGCATATTGATTTTATATCCAGAAACTTTACTGGATTCATTTATCAGTTCTAGCTAGCTTATCAGTTTTTGGTGAAGTCTTTAGGGTTTTCTATATAAAGTATCATGTTATCTGCAAATAGTGAAAGTTTTACTTGTTATAAATCTGAATGCCTTTTTTTTCTTGTCTGATTGCCATGGCTACGACTTCCACCACTATGTCGAATAAAAACAGCAAGAATAGACACCCTTGTCTTATTCCTGATCTTAGGGGAAAAACTGGGATCTGTGTTTTAAAAGCTCACTGGCAATCTTCATGTACAATTTTGAGAAATGCCATCAGGAGCATTTGACTTCCACATAAATATACCACATCATGATGTGTATTTTTCTTGATTTTTTTTCTCTCAACTCCCACTGCCTGCAATAACATTCAGAAAGGCTAGTGGCCTTCAGTCTACTTGGCTATTTTTAGTACTTACTATGCCATTAGTATGTGCCTGACATGACATCACCATAATCTCCTTTGAATATCACAATGATTGTCAAAGAGAGGCACTGGTAACCCCAGTGAACAGATGTGATGCTAAGGCGAAGGAAGCATAAGGAACTTCCACACAGGCATCACAGCTAGAGAGATGGGTTGAGCCTGAATTTGAATGCAAAACAATCAGATTCCAAAGTCCAAAGGTTTTGAGCTAAAATGCCCCAAATGACCATGTATAACACAGTGCTTAGTACATGGTGTTTCCTTAATCATGTCATATTTGGGTAACCCACTTATTCTCCACATTAGAACATGGGGAGTATAATACCAGCAGAAGGGATTGTGCACAGAAGATGCCATGAGGGGTAGAGAATGTGTGGTACAGAGTAGCTGCCCATTAAATGCTAATTCCTTTCGACCTCCTGATCCTGTACTGCATCTGGCTGTTCAAAAAGGTGTTTGAGCCAAGCAGAATTGCACTCAGAAAGAAGAACTTGACACCCCAAGAGATACAAGCATCCTCTCCTGGATCCATCAAACAGGCCTGGGCAGGCCCTGCCTCCTTTAAGACCCTCCCCACACAGGAAGCAGAACAGTGAGGACCCCAGGGAGTGTTCTGAAGCAGGTGCTGTTCACAGCTCTCCTGCAGTGTTGCCCATGCTGGCAGCCTGTCCTGTGGAACCTGCTTGTGACAGGCTGTGACTCTAAGTCACTAGCCACTTTAGCCATAGCTGCTTGTCAGAGCATCTCCCAGGTGTCTTCTGCATGACAAGCAAAGAGGGATGAGTGCTCATCATTTCTTGAATTGAGGTCCAGCTCCACCTGGAGCTGTTCAATGATTTATTTTGGAGAATATCAAGACAGGCAAGAAGGAGGGAAGAAACACGATGAGTGCCCTGGGGGTTGAGGGTCTATAGTGACTTCTGAAAACTTCAAGAGTACGAAGGGTAGCATTCCCAGAGCTAGGTCTTGTATGCCCAGGATTGGGGCACAAGGGATATTTGACAAGGATTCCTCATTGGATGTGGACAAAGCTCTTACTTTGCTTTTCATTTCTCAAAACCAAACAGGTACAGCAGATAAGGCACAGACCAGAAGCTCCCTAAACCTTGGGGCTTTCCTGATTACTGGTCCATAAAACTAGCTAGGTGGCCACTGTCCCTGCTACCCTATCAATGAAGTCATCACTAGGCTCTCCAATGGGGGTAAGCAGCTCTGGACACGTCTGTGGTGGATGTACCTAGTTCTCCATGTTAGCTGATCCAACCAGGCCTTGTATTCAAGGACTTGAACATCTTTTTGAGGGACACAATTCAACCCATTAGTCACTAGGGATCATTTGTTCTCAAGCCTGAATCCTTAGGGAAGGCAAGTAGAGTTCTAGATTTTTTTTTTTTTTTTACCTGGCTTGTGGAAACAATTTTAGTTTACTGGAGAGCAAATAACAATATGCCAGAAATAGAACTATGGTACCCTCTTGGTCAGCAGACAGCAAGAATTCTACCCAGCTTTGGACATAGGGTTATTGTGTTAGTTCTTAGACCTTCTATAACAACTTAACGCAAACTGGGTAAAACAAATTTGTCTAATTCTGGAGGCTAGAAGTTTGAAATCAAGTAGACAGTAAACTTTATTCCTTCCAGAGGCTCTAAAGAAGATGCCGTTCTTTGACTCTCTCCCAGCTTCCGGTGGTTGCCAGCAATCTTTGGTTTCCCTTGGTTTATAGATAATCCCCACCAATCTCTGCCTTTACCTTTTATGGCTTTCTTCCCTGTGTATGCAGACCCTATGCATCTGTGTCCAGATTCCCCTCTTCTATACGGATGCCAGTTATTGAACCAGGTCCTTGAATCTTAGCTCAATGCATCCAATAAGACCTCATCTTAGCTTGATTACCTTTATGAAGACTGTTTCCAAATATGGTTATATTCACAAGTACCCATGATTAGGACTCGAACATCTTTTTGAGGGACACAATTCAACCCACTAGTCACTAGGGATCAATTGTTCTCAAGCCTGAATCCTTAGGGAAGGCAAGTAGAGTTCCAGATTTTTTTTTTTTAACCTGGCCTTGTGGAAACAGAATTTTAGTTAGACTATATATCATGGATCCCCCTGATTTCGTATTTCATAAAATATGGGAATTAGAAAGACATTGAGTATTGATCAAAGATAAAGGTGACCAAGCACCCACATGTGGGGGTGCATGTTCTGATGGATTTCCTTTAGGTGGTAATTGTTCCTTAGGTCATGGTTTAGTTCACTCATAATACATCCTCAAAGTGACATGATTGTGTTGGTGAGCTTAAAGATGTTATAAGGTTAAGTGATAGAATGTATTTATTTTTATCCTAGCAACAAGTGAAGTAGATATTATCTCTGGGCAATAAACAGCTTGAGGAAGAGAGATTAAGCAACTAGCTCTGGACACATAACTAATAAAAACTGAGAAGCGGAGATTTAAAATACAGGTTATTCACCCAAATTTCTCACTGAACTCTGAGCCCATTCAAAGGGATGGGGAGCACCTCTCACTGTATAGCTAGCTGAGTGATCTTTGTTGGGTCACTTCTTCATCCCCAACAGTACGAAGACTAGCACTGCTTGCCCTCATGGGATTTTTAAGGATCGTTACAGGTAAAAATGCCCTGTGAGCTCTAAGCTGATGGACACATACACTGAGGGTTGAGAGGAGGGATTTCTGTTTTCCACAGTGGTCTGTCATAACTATAGCTCTTCTGCCAAGAACTAGAACAGGTGTGGAAGATCACTCACATATAAAGAAAAAAGAAATCAGCCTCTCTGTAGTTCAAAGAAATGCAGTGAAGTTACTCTTTGAAGCACCTTCCAGCTGAGTCTGATCAGAAGGTGAGGCAGGATTGTTTCATAGAGCCAAATTTTATTCAGGTTGTGGGGTCTTCCTGTGTAGTCAGCCCTAAGGAGGGTGGTCTTTAGAACTTCCAGAAGTTTCTTCCAAGGAGTAAAAATTCTCTTATCCCCTCAATCAGCTTTTCCTCAATATGTATTTCTGAATCTTTAGTTATAAAATGTATCTATAGTACTTTAAAATAGTAAAAATACATGTTAGACCCTTGGAAACCAGAGAATAATGTCTAACAGCTTCCCCCCAACTACATCACAAGTCTTATATGTATTGGTTTCAGGACATGCTCTTAGGCATTTTAGTTTTTATGTAAGATCACGGCCCACATTTAATTTTGTATCTTGTTTTTTCCTGCTTACTCCATAAGTCTTTTTCTACTTTGCTTTAGACTCATTTAGAAGTATCAGTCCATTGCATGTGTGTACTATAATTAATATACCCATTTCTCTATTATTTAAGGCTCTTCCTAGTTTTTCCCCATTAAAAATAATGCCTCAGGAAATTTATATAGATGTTGCTTTTCTTTCTGAGACATAGAATTATGTCCCTAGGCTCAGATCCCAGAAGTGAATTATTGGGTGAAAGACTATGAATATTTGTGTGGCTTTGGAAGTACTTTGTCAAATCGCTTTCCAAAAGAGTCATTACACTAAAGGGGGGCAGGCAGAGGGTTTTACCCCTCCCTCCACCAGCAATAGTGTTGTTTTCTCCTTTAACCATTGATGTTTTGACACTCAAAGAACTCTCATTGTTTAGATTGGAGGTCTTTGCTCATTAGTGAGATTTGCTGTCATTACATATAGATTTGCTTCATAGTTAGGATTCCCTTAAGGCCTGTGTTCTTTACACATGAGACTTCCAAGTGGTATTTGGCATCAGGGGACACTCAGGCACAAGGCAGCTAGTTGATCACACAGATATGGGGTCCACATAGTGGGGCAAGGACTTGAGCCTCATGCTTAGGATCTGGGGGAATTGAATAGTTACAGAGAGGTAGGAGGAGAGCTAATACACAGGGTCCATGGAGTGTGGTGTGCTCATTTGCCATTCATATCCCAAAAGGGAGATGAAAGCCTGGGAATGAGGAGTCAGAGTGGCCACTGTCCAAAGGTGCGGGCTCATCCCCTAACCTGGAGAGATGTCACGAATGGTTGTAGGGGCCACGTCTAAAGCTCCCAGAGCTTAGTACAGCCCTTGTCCCATGGCACACTCTTGCTAAGGAAGTGTCAGATTAATTAGCTACCTGTTAACAGGTAGGAGGAAGGCCAACACATGTGCAATGGGAAAGATCCTGGAATCAGGCCATGTGCCAAGGATAAGGAGCTGGGATCAGGTGAGAGGCAAGGCAGGTGCCAGCTCAGGCAAGCCCTAAAGAGCTGAAGGCTGCTGCTGGCAGGACTTCTAGTAGCTGAAGCCACAAGTTCTTTACCGAAGAAAGAGTCCAGGGGACCTCCTGGTATGTGGTACATAAAAGGCATGCTTCCTGGACTGTCATTATGTCCCCTCTTGTCTGTCAGCAGAAATCCGGTTTATGCATATAGACTTGGAAAAACTAAAATATGATCTTGAAGTCACAAATCTGAGCATGGTAAAGCTGATAGGGATGTTAAGGGCAACCCAATTAAAATCCCATATTTTAGAAATGGGAGAACTGAGGCCCAGAATAGTTTGCTGCTCAATGCCACACTGAGTTAGAAGGAAAGGTAAGCTTGTACACTCACCATCTCCCATCTCCAGCTCTGGACATGACCTTGGGGGTCAATCCAGCACTCCATCCTCTGAGGGACCACAAGAGACATCCATCCCCTTGTCAGACTCATTTGCCTGCATTCTTTTGCCACCCGCTGCATGCACTTGCCCAGTCCAGGATACTCATTTTCTATATTTAGCCTCAGAATCCCCAGTGGCCCTAGGGAGTCATAGACTCTCTCCAGAAGTAGAGAATCCTCAGATATGTGTGCCAAACAGCCATACCCATTTGTGGTTTGCCACAGCTGCACATGGGCATTTCCAGGTAAGGGGACTCCTTGTCTGCACCCTGGGAGACAGGGATGCATCATGGTGATGCAGGAGCCCTAGCTGCCCCAGACCTGGACACACCCTCAGTTCTGCAATCAATGTGCCTTATGATACGAGGGGATCCATCCGTCTGCACACTTGTTTTTCCATCTGTCAAATGGGGTGTCTATGCCAGATGCTCTGTAAGTGCCCCCCACCCCCAGATATGACAGACTATACGCAGGTATTTTCTTGGCAACAGTTTTGGTTGCTTATATTTCAGCAAGAATGAAGATTTCATCTCTCCCTGGAAGAGAGATGGCATTGGGCAAGTGTCCCCGCACCACCTTGGCAGAGAGCTGGCTGCCATCCGTCCCTGGGTTTGCTTCCCAGCAGCCAGGTGGGGAAGGCACTTCTACCTCCCTTTCTCTTAGAGTTTTTTGCCTGCCCTGAGAATTAGATCCACATAAGACAGATTAGCAGGAGAAAAGTGTGTACATTTAATACAAGGCTTACTTGATGTGGAGACTTCCTAAGGAAAGGCCCAAAGAAATGGCAAAACAAAGGATTTCTATTAGGTTGAACAAAGAGGCAATTGTGGGAAAGTAACCAAACTCTGTGGGTAAGGCTAAAGGGAGATCAGACTATTTTGACAAGGTCTGTTTGTATAGAATTCTCTGGGTCTCAACTTTGCATCCTTGATCAGAATGGGATTTTCCTTCTCAGATAGGTAGGTAGATAGGTAGATGCCTTTTCACATGGGAATTTCATCTCCTGCTTTTAGGAGGGATTGCTGGTTTTCACTCAAAATGGTCAACATGCCAGAGACACATATTTTGGGGTAGCAAGTCTTGAACTCCTTCAGCAGCATTCTAGGACATTTGCTGCCAGGAAAGCTGAGTCCAGCTCACATTTCAGGCTCTTTAAAAAGATGCAAGTCTGGGCACAACAAGATGCGCAGGGCCTCTCTTTGGGTCAGGGAATCCTGCTTTTGAAGGACCGTGTGGCAGGACAGCCAAGGGGACAATAGGCTTTGCTGACAAAATGAAATCCCATGAAAGCTAACTTGAATTCCAGAGTGTAGCGGATATCACAACAAAGAATCTACTGGCCAGTTTGGCAGAACTTTGTATGCTATGATCTCTATTCTTTCTAGGAAAATCTATTCTCCCTGAAAAAGTTTTGCTCATTGGTGACTAGTCAGTGTTACAAGAAACAAGATTTTCCAAGGTGTTTAGCATCTAACCTGGTGGTAGGAAGCTCAGATAATAGGACTCCTGTGATAAGAAGTTCTACTAAAATGCTGAAAGCATTGGCTTTGGAGTCAAACAACCTAGACTTGCCCTGAACTTGCCGCTTACAAGAGCTTGGCTTGGACAATCTACTTAAAGTCTCTAGTTGCCCACCTCAAGATTAGAGAGTATACTCACCTCTGAGAGATGTACCAAAGATGAAATCAATACACGAGTGTGACAAATAGCACAGGTGGTACCTGGTAGATACTCCACAAACATTCAACCATCAGCAGTCTAGGGTTTGGAAGGACCATGATCACAATCCATCTACTAATGTGGACATCATCATCTTTTCTTGATTCCAACTCTGCCTTATTTGGAAGTGACTGCCCTTCTGACAACTTACTATAACATCACCCTCTACATTTTGACAGGGATTTCAAACAAACACTTATTACATACCTTTTGCTGGTTTGCTGGGCAAGGGGCTAGGTGCTGAGAAGACAGATTTACTTGTTCATTTGTTAACTATTTACTGACCCCAAACTCTACAATCCTAAACACTGGGTCTCTGAGATCCCCATCTCTTCAGCTAGAGGATTCACATCTTGAGATTTCAGCCTCTTGGTTCTCAAGTTGGTAACAAATGCTGAATTATGAAATTCTGGCTATGTTTTCAGGAAAGATTACTTTCATAACCAGCTTGTTGTATAATTTCAACTGAAAATAAAGATTTTCTTAGGACACTATACCATTATTTGGTGCTTTGTTGGTGACAGACATGGTTTGCCTGGTGACATTTGGAGCAAGGCCAACCAAGGCAACCTCAGATAACAACTACTTCTTTAAAAAACACTTTGGATTAAGCTTCAGACTGTCTATAGATTTCTTGTTTTCTATATGTGGTATTGCAATTGGGTTTGTGTGGACTCTGCTGATAGAGCATTCTGGAAGTCATTATTGTAACCCCAGCATTCTTTGGAACTTGAGTCATTGCTCCATGCATTTGTGGGGTGGCTATTCAGTGATTGCATTGGAATCAGCCAAAGCAGTCCATTAATTTGTTCATTTTTTAAGTGTTCATTGGCAGCCTCCTGTCTGCCAAGGCCTCTGGAGGATGTAAAATTGAGTCAGATGAGGACTGTGCTCTCAGTCTAGAAGAAAGCGCAAGACAGGCAACCTGCAGGGTACAGAGAACTGGGAAACCCAGGAGAACAGATAGAATTGGTATAAAGTATTAGGTTGGAGAGATCATTTCTGGACAAGAGGTGTGGAATAAGACAGCTGAACCATGCTTACGGTGGCAAGTTGAATTGAGCTGTGACAGCATTTACACCATGCATCACTGTCTGCATGCCCTGCCCTGCTCCCATGCACTGGGAGCCACTTGTGTTCATTCTGGCCATTCTCCCACAGACGATGTTAAGACCACTGGAAACAGGGAGGTGGGTTCAGAGGCTGCACCAGTGATTTAAGCTGGATGAGGACACAGAGGACCATAGGCCTGGGTTAGGACTGGGGTGAGTGAGGCCGATTCTTGGTGAAGGGGCTCTGTACCTATGCTGTGCTGACCTGTTGATTTTCAGCTGAAGGTAGAGAAACAGATTCAAGAAAGCCTCCCCCTCTTCTGCCCCAAAGCAGGTCTTAAAAAATGTTCTGCTCTTCCTAAAGAAGAGTGGGCACCTCTCTCAAGGGAACTTTATCACCAGAGACTGGGAGACAACACCAATCTGGGCCTGCACAAACCAGCCTACTAAAGTAGCCTATCCCCTCCCCTCCCTTTGTTTGCCCACCTGTTTCCTAGTTGCTGTCCCACAACTTACTGCCCCCAGGCTAAGCCTCATTGGCTGGTCACATCCCCATGGTTTATCACACTGCGTGTAGAAAGGTGTAAAAGCTCAGGGGACTAACAGCTTTTTTTTTTTTTTTAAGATTTATTTTAGAAAGAGAATATGAGCAAGAGGGACAGAGGTTGGGGGGTGGGGGGAAAGAGTCCCAAGCAGACTCCCTGCTGAGTGTGGAGTCCGACGAGGGGCTCCATTCCAGGACCCTGAGATCATGACCCGAGCTGAAACCATGAGTTGGTCACTCAACTAACCAAGCCACCCAGGTGCCTCGGGATTAACAGCTTCTTTGGGTTTTTTTCCTTCTGAAAACCCCAGTGTACATGTAAAAATATTAAATGTGTGTGTTTGTCTCCTGTTAATCTGTCCTATAACAGCTTAATTTTTAGAACCTAATAGAGTAGAAGTTTCTCCTCCCGCCCGCCCTCCCAACTATACTGGGGAACAGACATCAGGCAGGTCTTCATTTTCAATATGAAAATGGTTGCTAATTTCCCAGTTTTGTTTACAGAGGCTTGTACATGGCAGAAAGTTGAAGAAACAAGCACACAGACCCTCCTGGGCATGACGTTCGCTCACACACGCCATTCACACATGTGAAGGACGCTCACACAGGCATAAGATGTTCACTTAATATTCATCCCGAATTCAGGAACATGGGAAATGCAAGAATGGAGACAAAGTTGATGGGATGTCAGTAGAGGGAACTCACCACTCTGAGCAAAGATCCAGCCAGTAGACTCAATTGGACCTATTCTGGTAGAAGGCACTAGAATATTTAACTCCCCAGTCCTGGAGTCTGAGGTTCAGAGGGGTCAAGTACTGTGTTCAAGCCCACAAAACTAGTAAGAGGTAGAACCAGGATCAATTGTTCTAGTTCTGTCACTGTTGTTCTGTAAGTTAGGAATTACTTCTTAAAAGATTGCTATAAGCACTAAATAATAGAATTTCTAGTTTAGGACCTGGCACTTAGCAGGTGCTCAAAGTACAGGAACATACCTTTCTTTACTGTGTAAGTACACACAGCTTCCCAAACACAGAACGTTAAGGTTGATGATACCATAGCAAACCTGTAACCCGACTTCCTTGCTGTACAAGAAACGGAGGCTCAGCGATGGGTGTTGGGGGGCGGCTGTTCTGGTGGGGGTTAGGTATTGACCCAACAACGCTCGGGTCTCTGGACTCAGGGTCCTTTGCTATTTCTACTACATCATGCTTTCCCTCCCCGCCCACCCCATGTCTTTTCCCCACCTCCTGCCACACATGGCACCCTCTCCAGCTTTTCTGATTCCTCCTCTCTTCCCCTTCCTCTCTCCTGTCTCCTACATTGACTCAGTCACCAAACACTAACTGAATAAATGTTTGCAGTGTGCGAGGCATTAACGTTGGCCCTACTGATGCAACTATTGTGACGGTTCAGGCTTTTGCAGAGTTCTGCGTTTTGTGCGACCTTGTAGGATTTCATACATCCTGGAGCTTGAATGATTTTAGGTGTGGTGTGTTCTGTGTTGGCCTCAGACTTCATTGCTCCCTCCTGGTCCCCCCTACTGATTCAAGCCCCTGCAAGGCATTTCAGCTGTTGACCATGATCTTCTTCCCTCTCCCCTTCCCCTCCAGATGGTAGTCTCTCAGCATCACTTCCCACGCAGGGAATCAGGGCTCCTTGGAGAAATAGAGGATTGCCAGTGTGGACAAGGAAAAATTCAAGAGGAGCCTGGGGCAGTTTGTACCAGAATTCAAGGAAGCTCTCAAAGAATAGTGGGCCTTATCAAAGGGACCTAAGAGCCAACATAAAAGAGCTCCTGGGGCCAAAGATGGAAACTCTTTGTAAAATGGAATTTTAAACTGCTAAGAACACCCAGTAATTATGAATTCATAATGATACACTCATATTACACACAATTCATTAAGAAGCATTTGATTCTTATAATTAACAATTATAAGAAAAAATTTAAGCATAATTCCTATCATTTCTGAACAAATTGTATTTCAGGGTAAGCAAATAGTCCTACTTGAGGAAACTAAGATTTTTGAATAATTTTGGAAGGAATGGGAGAATCGGATTAAATCAGACAATCATCCATCAATAAAACCATTAGATATATTGATAAGACATTTAATAATGGAGAAACCAGGCAGACCCCCCTGCATCACTGATCGGTATACTTAGTGATCCTCAGATATTATTTGGCTTCTGATGTGTTGCCATGTAAAGTACACAGAAGCACTCAAAGTATTTATGCCAAAAAGTTGGGCTTCATTATATTGGAGTTTAGTAGAAACAAGGTTCAGCAAATGATAGCCCATTGGCCAATTTCTGCCTGTGCCCTGAGTTGTGTATGGCCAGCACAGTAGGAATGGTTTTATTTACAACCTTTAAGTGGCAGAAACTAAGAATGTGTCAAGAAAACATACATGGCCTACAAAGCCTGAAACACCATCGGGCTCTTTAGAGTGAAAGGTGGTCCCCAGGTTTCTGGGAAAATTCAGGAGTTGCTGATTATAGGAGGATAGCACATGGATTCAAGTAGGCAAACCCAGAATGTGGAACAAGGAAACTTTACCTATTTTCTGTAACAGTAAGTAGAAAGAAAAATTGGGATGGGGAGCTGGATGGCTGGAGAAAGAACAATATTCGAAGGATGTAGCATTTTTGTAGGTGGGTGTCTGGTTCCTGAGTTTAAGAAAGTATACATTTGACAGTAGGAAAACGTAAGGATTCTTAATTTTATAGACGATTGTATGGCATATCAAAAATTTTAGAAAATAGACATTTTTCTTCACGTTATGTAATGAAAAAGTGACCTATTTGGAATTTGCTTAAAAATACTTCAGTGAAGCAAGAAATAAAAGGGAAAGTGAAAACAAGAGAAGATGAAGCAAATGTGTGAAAATACTGATTGTTGAACCTGGGAGTTTTTTTTTTTATTATTACAAAAGCTCTAGAACTTGAGGAAGCACAATCCTGCTATATTTCAATAAATTAGTGTTGTGATGATTAGTTTTAGGTGTCCCCTTGATTGGGCCATGGGATGCCCAGTATCTGATTAAACAATTCTTGGTCTGTTGAGGGTGTTTCTGGAAGAGATTAGCGTCTGAGTTGGGGAGCTATGTAAAGATGGCCAACGGACGTAAGCCATCCTCTGTCATTGGTCCCTATGCTCCTCATGTCAGCAAAGGTGTGGCCAAGTAGCTGGTGACAGGGATGGAAGTTAGCCATGGACCAAACAGCACAGGCTCCTATTTACCAAAGTTGATTGAATGATTTTGAGCCTCTGACCAACCAGCCTGCTGGCAACAGGGACCAAAGCCAAGCCCTGGAACGGCATCATTACTCTAGGAAACCAACTTGGACATAAGCAGAGTATATGGAACTTGGTCCACTGCAGGAGGGGCAGGGGCTCATGTCTGATCCTCTATATGTTCTGGGGATGCGTGTGCCTCTCCAAGGCCTTGCTGAGTGTTTGATCCCCTGGCCTGGACCTTATATCTCATTAGACCAGGGTACCCACTTTACATAACAAACAGGACAATGATCACAAGTACACAAATTGTAGGACATACTGTGAGACACAAGCACTGCCCGCCTGATGAAGCATGAACAGCCATGAGCAGGGAGAGCTTTAGGGTAACCCAGCCCCAACCTCCAGGATTCAGTAGATGCACTGAAACAGACATGACAACTGTTCCCAGATCTACATGGTTTCTCCTACTGGGGACATGAAAAGGTGGAACCCAGTGGGGCCACACTTAACATCACTCCAAAGGTCTCACTTGGCACCTTTGTGTTTACTGCCTCAGTAAGTCTGGGTTTTGCAGGATTAGAGGTCCTGATCGCCCACCCAACAGGGAATGATTTCACTATGAGGGGGCACAGTAAATAAGCTATAGCTCTTGGGAACTTCAAGCTGCTTAGGTCAAGAGACCAGCAGACAAGAAGAGGTATTACGGGCTTGCTCAGAGCAATTAGTCCCAATCATCAGGAGGTGGGACAGCTGCTCTGTAAAGGGAGCAGGAAGGAATATGGTGGACCCAAGTAACCCATTTGGCTACTTCTTGGAGTTTCTTTGCTTAGTTGGGATAGGTAATGGGAAGTGCAAATGGATTCAAAGCGTCAGAGATGAGAGTCTGGACCCAACAGAGTTGCCACGCAAGAATGACAGGGTCTAAAATGGAGAGTGGGGAAGAGTTATATCAGTTGTGGGTCCAAATCTGTTCTGAGGGGAGGGTGTAGTTCATCCTACTAACCTTCCCGAGTTTTTCCAGGAAGACAGGCCCTCGGGATCCTGGAACAGCTGCCCGTGGACCAGTATGAAGACAACCACAACCCTCCCATCCTGTTCACACGGCCCCCACCTGCTCACTCACACGGCAGGGGCAGGCGGTGTGCAAGGGCTTTCCCTGTTACCCAGCAAGCCCCACTTGCTTCCCCCTCCTGCCAGTGGTAATCCTTGGGCCTTTTCTTATGAAGGTTCCACATACCACATTGAGTCTGCTTCATGGAGGACGCACCCCGAAGCAACCTGCATCTAATATTGTTGGAGTGCAGAACATGATCTTGTGCCCATCATTAGGATTTGTGGCCACACTTCAGGAAACAAGTGGTTTAACACAGTTATGTTATAATCATATTCCCATCTCAGAAGTTACTTCGAAGAACATCATTTCCCTCTAATCTATGAAGAAACGGAGCTCAGAGCAGAGGTAAATTAATATTTAGCGAGAAAGAGCCACAGTAGAAAGCAGTTCCATCTGAACGTCATGAAAAAGGTTTATGATTTTGTTTGTATGTTGAGTGACTGGCTGACTATTAGCTAATAAATCCTTGTGTGGAATTTTACAAGTCATACATCTGATTCATGAGTTACTTCCTTCAATCCATACAAAAATCCAGGGAGGCCAGCAAGTTTTTCTTCAATCTCATGTTATAATGAGGAAATTGAGCTCATTCTTCTCTCCTATTCTACCTGTTTCCTCCTCCACCTCCTGCCAGCCCACACAGTTCCTGCAAAATAATCATGATGTGAGCTCTAAAACTGGACTTGATCCTTATTGAACTCAAAAAGATGTATGTATCACCATACCATTTGTATATTTTGGCACTTTAAGGGATACATTAATGAATTAGCTACTTAAAGTCTCTAAACCTCAACTAAAATAATTGCATGGGAGATTTGCACACTGTAGAGCACTATGCAGATGGACAATAATGAACCCTAAAAATACAGGCACGTTCCTAAGCATTCTGGAATTCCTAAGCCTTCCTAAGTTTTTAAGGTAACAGGGAAATAAGAAGGTACAACAGCATACTCCATGGATGGCAAGATGCAGCCCTGCATTTGAGTACAAGAGAATGATTTCCATCCAGATTCACAGATGGGCACATTAGGAAAGATTTAGCACCATAGGCTGGAGGGTAGTTTAGAAGCTGATAGGGAGCCAAGAGCAATAAAATGGGTGGGACCAGAGGGGCATCACTCAAGCAGTGACCTTCACCTGAACTCCAGTGAGACCCAGACTCAGACTAGTTCCCAGCACACGCTGAAAATAAAGCCTGCTTCTGACAATTTCTGGAAGCATACATGGTAGATGTTATAAATAGTCTATCTGCTGAGAAACCTCAGCTTAGGCAGGAGGACTGGAGGATGTCAGCATCCTCCCTCTTTCCTTCCCCCACCTCAACCCAGTTCAACCTCTGGGGTGTCATGATTTGCTCTCCTTCTAGGTTTTTCAGTGCTGTTTTTTATTGCTATTTTAAAAATAGCTCTTAAACCTGAAGATTCATGATACATCTGCAAACTTGTCAGGATTTTAATGTACTGCACCCACTAATGGACTGGGGAAGGTGGTGGTAAATCCAAAAATAGAGGTTTCACTTGAAACCACGTGGCAGTGACTAGATTTCTTGTCACCGCTGTCGTGTGCATGTGTGTATGCATGCATGCCAGGGAGTTAGTGATTGTATTTTGTGTTTAACACACACTTTCCCTCATTTATTGACTTTTACCTCACTCCTGTTTAGGGAACGGATAAATGTACCATCAAGAGTGGGCAGAGATGGGAGTGTGGGGTAGGGGACACTTTTTCTGGGATAGTCATTAGAGTAAATATTAGAAATTCCTTGGGGCACCTGGGTGACTCAGTTGGTTAAACATCTGCCTTCAACTCAGCTCATGATCCTGGGGTCCTGCATCTGGCTCCCTGCTCAGCGGGGAGCCTGCTTCTTCCTCCCTCTCTGCCCCTCCCCCCAACTCGTGCACTCTCTTGCATGCACTCTCTTGTAAGTGAATAAAATCTAAAAAAAAAAAAAAAAAAAAGTGACCTTGTTAACTCCCTCTGAGAGGAAGAGGAAAAAAAAAAGCTTGAAGGTCACAACATGTAGAAAATAGGTTCCTGGGGTGTCTGGGTGGCTCAGTCGTTAAGCATCTGCCTTCGGCTCAGGTCATGATCCCAGGATCCTGGGATCAAGCCCTGCATCACTGGGTGGCCTGCTTCTCCCTCTCCCATTCCCCCTGCCCCTGTGTTCCTTCTCTCTCTCTCTCTCTCTGTCAAATAAATAAATCTTAAAAAAAAAAAAAAGGAAAAGAAAAGAAAATAGGTTCCTTACAGCTAATCTATTCAAGTGCTCTTTGTCATGGGACTTACCCATGACTACCTGGCAGATGACTTTAGAGACAAAGGCACAGGGCTTAGGTTATCTTCACGTGAGTGAGATGGAGAAGCACAGATCCAAATACTGGGCTACCCACAGTTTTGTGCAGCGTTGGGACAACATCCCCAGCTAACTGATCACCCCGAAGATTTAGCTCTTAGATAATGGGAATATAAGTAGGAAGAAAAAATTCTGACCTCAAAACTTAACTCCCAATGTCTTTGAAGTGCAGAAAAGCTAAGTGACTTGCTCAGTTTCCTCATCTCTGAAACAGAACAATAAGTATTGCACATGCTCTCGCTCTCCCTCTCTCTCTCTCTCTCTCGAGACACCAATACACTGTGATGAACTCACTCAATGCTGAGGGCAGAAAAGCCACCGTGCCAGAAGGGGAGATTGCTGTGTGTGGCTGGGGTGACATGCTTTGGGGGTCCTACCTGCATGGAGCTGAAAGCCACCCAACGGCTGAAGCAAAATAGGCCAAGGAGGACGGGACATCCTCCTGAAAGTAAGGAGACTTTCAACCTCCAGCGGAGGTCAGTCATTAGCTATGGTCACCTAGGGAGATGTGAACCTCCAGGCACCTCCAGCTACCTGGGATGGAGTCAGAGGAGGCCCAGTAGCAGCCCAAGGAGTTTGCTTTGAGAAAGTCCACCCTCATACAGAGTGATTCACCTGGCTTTTGAAGGCGTTATTCTGGGCTACAATGGCCCCAACAACTCCCTACATCTTTGAGAGTGGCACTCCCCTCTTCCATTCTGTAAGAGGCTTTATGATGACCCTCCTGGCTCAGATGGGTCCATTTTATGCATTCCATTGGGTCTTTCTTACTATAATACCTCCTATCCCACAGGTCAAAGAACTAGTGAGCATTTGGTCAGGTGCTAACTGTGTCCACCCTGATTATACATTTGGGAATTGGGGCAGTAGACCATTCGGTTCTATTGATGGTCAGAGCTGGGTCAGAACTCCATTTATCACCTGACCTCCATAAGTTCATACCCTTCAGGGGTCCCAAAGCCCTCCAGTGAATCAAGTCCGCTCACATCTATATCCCAAATCCCTGTAAACAAGCAGGTGCCTTTTCCCCATCCAGTCCTTTGAGAAGGATGGAGAAAAATCACTACTAGAGGGGTTTCAGATTTTGTTTAGATCACTAACTACAGGTGTCATGACACTGCGAGATCCATTCTCAAGGTGAACTTTCCCTTTTGATAAATAGGACTTCAGACTAAACTGGCTCAGTTCTGAAAATTAAGAGAGTGGCCAAGACTTTCCTTTAGCCTCCTGCTCATTCTCCCTTTCTTTCTCAGCATACACATGTGTGCACATACATATTTTCAAACATACGTATACAGACAATTCCTTTGTTAACCGTCTATCCAACGGTCCTTATGAACTCCATGGTGTACTGGATTCCCGTGAGTAAAGGCCCTTGGTTGTCACTGTGGTCTCACCATCTAAATATGATTAGGTAAGCCTTGACTTTGATAGTTGTAGTCCCTCCATGCCCTCTGCTGCTCTGTATCCCACCAACCCACTGACATCAGCTCTATAACAGCACCTCCCAACATCACCCTCCATCACAAGAGGATAGCTCCCACTGAGTTTCAACAATATCAGTGCCCTCCCCTAGCAGGTTTAATTGAGAACAGCATCTTCCGGGCCCCTCTAGAAACCAATCAGTTGATAGGCATATTAGGCTCACTCAGATCAGTTCTAGTGTGCCTTCTTGCCTGAGCCTCTGACCACTTCCTTAACATTGAGACAGTTCCTCATTCCATTTGACTTCCCCTACCCCCTTTCAGAACACCTCCCAACGTGTAGTAAAGTTGTCCCCAAGGACCCTTGCCAAGGCATTAAAGCCCAAGCCATGAGAGAATGCTCTATATCAATACTCATTCTTCCTTACTTTTTCACCTTTTTCTCGTCCAGCACCCAGATCTGCTCTCAGGTGTACTTTCTCGGTTCCTAGTAATATCTTTGGGTCAGATCTTGCAGCTGTTCTGATAAATCTGTTATTCTTTGAACATTGTCGGCATTACCCCAATTGGGTCATGAGACTTGACCCTAGTTATTGGTCTTGAATCCAGGAGCAGAGATAGGGCAGATATCATGCAGGGCAGATACTGTTCTCTCAAGTTACCTGCCTCAGTTGAACTTCTGCATAGACCATCAATAAATGGGGGCTGATGTCCTCCAGAGCAAGAGTGAGTGGCCCCCTTTTGCATGCCCAGAGTTCAGGAGATCTAGGTTTTGAATGGTATCCTGTGCATCCACCCACAGATCCCAATCACAAGTGTCAGGTTGCCATTCCTTCCCTATCAGGGCCTTGGCTTGGGCATAGTTACCTTTCCCAGGCTGAAAAATCGAGCCTTCTTTGAAATTGTTATTCTTACAACTATATCCTGGGGCTCATCTGTGGTCTGGCCATAAGAAATGAAGGTCTCTTTAGATGTGGTCATGAAGCCTTTTTTAATTTTCACCTTACATTTGTTGTTGGCTGACTTGAGCCCTTCATTTTCTCTTCTGTCTCCATTTTGCCCTACAGTCCCCCATTGTTACTACCTCCCCTCAGTCTTCCAGGTGCAGGAGTAAATAAATAGAGAAACCCTTCCACCACTAGCTCACCCCACTTCCCCGTGGGTGAGAGTCTTACTCATCCTGTCACCATGGCAGGAGTTTCCAATGCTCCATTTATGACCACTGATATATCTGTGGACCACCTGGCCAATGAGCGACTTGGTTTCTGAATTCCAGCCTTCTAATGTGCTTCTAGTACCTTAGATCAGGTTCCCTGTGATGTAGGTGTGTATGCAAGTGGTTCATTAAGCATGCAAGGTAAATTGATAATGGAGTAGAGGACATAAAACAGGAAAGGGGAAGAATCCAAACAAGGATGAAGTTCCAGTTAAGGTCCTGCAATAGGACCCAAGTTTGTCGGCCTGACCTGCAGCAAAATCAGTCATGGAGAAATCGAGTATGCGGCGAGGAAAGGGTTTATTGGAGAGGCAGCCAAATGAAGAGTCCAGGAGGGGAGGGCAAATCTGCCTCCCTGAAGGAGAGTCAGGGAAATTTAAAGGCTAAAGTAAAAGATCTGGGTAAAAAGTTGCAACTGCATTTTTAGTCCTGTTAACCCTTTGGTTACCAGTTTTAGTTCCAAGGAGTGTCCCTTCTATAGATCACGCAGAAGAACTCTAGAGTATCCTTACAGCTCAGACTTGCACCTAAGGTTCTATATTCCTGTACCTATTAGTCAACGAAGTTGACTAAGGGCAACTGGAATTGGGGGCAGATATAAACTCATACTTTCAGTCCTGAGCAAAGTGGCCCCAACAGCCCAAAAGCAGTTAAGGAAAGCTGTAATTGCACATTGGAGAACTCCAAAGTTTGGGATGAGGCAGACAGAAAAGCAACTACATAGCAGACCCTACCAAGGGTCTGATACATTTTATCAGTTTTATAAATCTTAAGAAAAGGACAGACTCAGGGCAGCTATGCTCCTCTTAAGGCAAGCTTTAAAAGACCATTAAATAAAAAGATGCACTTTAAATATAAAACTGTTAAAAATTAAAGAATTATTGCAAAGAGGGTACAAAGAGTTCTCATATACCCTGCATCCAGCTTCCCCTATTAACATCTTCCATCAGTATTTACCACAATTAGCAGATAGACATGTTATTAACTACAGTTCATACTTTAAGGAAAATAAGATATCTGAATAATGACCTTTTTATATTCCAGGATGCCACATTACATTGTAGTCATGACTCCTTAGACTCCTCCTGGCTATCACAATTTCTCAGAACTCCCCTGGTTTTTTATGGAAAGGGAGGAGACCTTACCAGTTTTGAGGACTGCTGGTCAGGTATTTAGAATCTTCCTCAGTTAGGATTTCTGATCTCCTCATCATGATTAAACTGGGGTTTTATATTTGGGGAAGAAAAACTCAGGAGTGATGTACAATTCTCCTATTTTATCAAGGTTATATATTCTCAATATGACTTGTCACTACTTGAGCAGGGGGTTATGGTCCGCCTCCTTAAGGGTGGATAACTATAGAGATCACTTGGAATTCTCCTGCATGAGAAGTTTGTCTAGCCCTGCCAACCACTTAATTTCATTCAGTCATTTATTTGTATCACAGTATGAACTCAGATTATAGCCCAAAGTATAAAATATCTAATATCACATTTTTCCCCATGAAATTCTTCTAGTTTTGGCCATTGGCTGGGGGAGGGAGGCTTAACTTGGTTCCTGTATCCCTCTAACATATTCCTATCATTGTGGTTTTTTTTTTTTTCCATATTGCACACTTCCTTACATTTTAACTTGTAAAATGCTCCTGGCTTATCTTGTAGATTGTCCTAGAATCGGCCATTTCTCCAAGGAGCCCTGGTTCCTTTTACTGGAGAATGGTATCAATAGCAAACAGCACACGTAGCATCCAGATCCTTCCTTCTGAGTGTCATTGCTTCTAGGCCCTTCCAGCTGACAGAGCAAGGAGACATACATGTCTGTACAAACTTGCATATACACCTATACACTCACATAGGTTGCACATACATCTAAACATTTGTCTTACCATCTGCCTGTAAGATGAATAGGAACTCCTATGGGTGCCTCCAGCTCTAATCATTACCACATGGGTCAATCTAGCCTCCTTCCCATGCCTATTTGTAGCTTACTTCAGTGAGAAATCTGGCCTCCATCTGCCATCTGTTCATGTAATTGTTCAGTTTCAGTACACATGTACAGTGACTTTGGCATTGTTACAGTTGCTCGCCATGAGCAACAAAAGGTATCACCTAGAATACAGTGCTTAGGAGCAGTTCCTTCTGTCTTTAGCCCTATAGTCTCCCCTCATCTTCAGTTGCTTAGTTTGGCTTTTTATTCCCTTGCCCCTTTAAGTTCCACACAGGTGTAGTACAATTCCATTCTTTTTGTCAGTGTCTTTCAATCCTGGGGTGTGCCAGACTCCTAAACACAAGTTGTGAACATTAAGGTTTAGTCATTATGCTTCAAAGTTCTTTGAGGTTTCACGAATGCTTGATGTCTTATATTCACCATGACAGTATCCTACAGTAGAGTTTCACTCCCTGATAATATCCCTGAGCTTCACCTAGTCCATCCCCCCCCCCCGCCCCCTCCCGTAGGTACCTTTTTCCAGACTGGCTTCTTTTGCTTAATGTTTTGCATTTGGGATCCCTCCAGGTCTTTCTTGTGGGTTGATACTTTTTAATAATCAAATAATATTCCATTGTATTTGATACCACAATCTGTTTATTCATTCACCTACTGAAGGACATTTTGGTTGTTTCCAGTTCTCGTGAGTATGCATTGTTGGATTCAATTAGCTATTATGTTACTGAGAAGTTTTACATCTATATGCATGAGGGATAATGGCCTATACTTTGCCCCTTATGTAAGGACTTCCTGATTTGGATATTATGTGGCCAGTATTTCTAGAACTACAGCACAAATTAACTGTTACCCCTACTTCTGATTTTTGGAATACACTGATGAATTGGTATCTTTTCCCCCCTTAAATGTTGGATAGAATTTAAAGTCTTCTGGGTCTGGTGCATTTTCTGAATTTTTAGTTGTTGGTCTCATTTAATCTATTCCTTGTTTGAGTTTTGGTAGTTTCTATCTTTCCGTAAGTTTGATCAGTTTCATCTAAATCACCAAAACTCTGGGCCTTGCATTGTTAATACTATTATTTTCATGGCCCCTCTTTTATGTGATATTGGTAATTTGTGTCTTTTATTAACCTGGATAGAGGTTTATTGCTTTTCTGGAACTTCAAGGAATCTTTTGGTTTCAAATGAGTTTCTCTAGTTTTCCTGATTTCAACTTTGATGATTTTTTTAAATTGTTTTACATTTATGTTGCTCTTATTCCTCTCACCAACTAAGGTTACTGACTTGAGACCCTCTTTTCTGTCATGTTCCTTTAATGCTATACATTTCCCTCCGAGCATAGCTTTTGCTTCATCCCACAAATTTTGATAAGTGGAACTTGTTTGGTTCAAAATATTTAAAAATTGAGCCCTCTTTTAGCCAGGTGTTACTTAGAAGTGTGTGGATTTGCAGATATTGGGATTTTCTACACCTTATTGATTTCTAGTTAAATTTATTTATTTATTTATTTATTTTTTTAAAAGATTTTATTTATTTATTCATGAGAGAGAGAGAGAGAGAATGAGAAGCAGAGGGAGAAGCAGGCTCCCCGCTGAGCAGGGAGCCCGATGCAGGACTCGATCCCAGGACCCTGGGATCATGACCTGAGCCGAAGGCAGACGCTTAACCATCTGAGCCACCCAGGCGCCCCTGATTTCTAGTTAAATTTAAAATAAAACTCAAAGAATGTTCTCAGACAATAGTTAGTTTATAGCCCAGAATGTGGTCTATTTTGGTGACTATACCACACAAGCCCAGGGGCAATGTGTGTTGTACTGTTGGAAAGAATGTTCTAGAGAGGTCAAATCAACTTGTTGATGCTGTCAGTTCAACTTTAATTGGTTTTCTGCCGCTTTGTTTCATCTTTCAACCCTATCAGCCTTGGTCTTAAATTTCCATGTTCTTTGATGAATATATTTTTTAAGATTGTTAGGACTTCTTGGAGAATTGGCCCCTTTATCATTATTGGATAAAGAAGGCATTACATAATTTCAGACAAAGCAGATTTCAGAACAAGGAGAATAGATTTGACCATTCCCCCTTTCTTTTGATCAGTGTTAACATGGTGGATCTTCTATCCTTTTACTTTTAAACCTGTCAATTTCAGTGGGAGGAAAGAAAGGTCACACTACAGGTAGTCTATAAGAAACATTTTCGCCCCCACGCTGCATCTGGCCACTCTCCAGGGATAAATTCTTCCTGCTGGAGAAGCACAACCCACCCCAGGTAGAACACACTGTGCAGAAACTGCTCAGATCACATAATCCCTGATGTAGGGATCCCCTGGTTCTGGGGCCCTGGACCCCCCACCCATGGGCTCTGCCCTGCCCAGGTCCCTCGATGTGGGGCTGGAGGGTCTGGGCAGTTTTCTGGAACCAGACTGCCTGGCTTCAAATCCTGGCTCCACCTTCACCATCTGGGTCTTTGGGCAAGTTTCTTAACCCATCTGGGCCTCAGTTTCCTCCTCTGTGAAAGGAGACACAAAGAGCATCACCCGTTAAGGTTGCTGTGAAGGCAAAATGAGGCATGGAAAGCACTTAGCACTTAGCAAGCCCCTGGCGTGTGAATGTGGGACATTTTCGGTAGCTTGGCCACTTCCCCACTCTCCCCAAACCCTAGGCTCACAAACTTCTCTCTGCTGCTGCCAGAGGTCGGCTGTCTTAGAGTCAGACCGTACTCAGGTCCTGGATGCTCTGTCCCTATGGTCCACCTGGCTTCGAAGCGGGGGTTCACCCAGCAGCTGACCGTTGACACTTGTTGGTTGGCTGTTTTCCCATCCTTGGATACCAAAATCGGCCTGCTGGCCTGGACTTCCTTTCAGTATCTGACTCCCTGTCCTCCTACCACCTGGCTCCCCCTGTATCTGTGGCCAGATTCATTTATAAATAAATTACTCGACTGACACCAAAAAAAAAAAAAAAACATTTTAAATAAGCTTTTAAGTGGTATATTTAGGCCATTTACATTTAAAGACATTTTATATCTCAAGTAACAGTCTTTTCAGGCTGTCCTAACAAGATACCATAGACTGGGTGGCTTAAATTATTTTCTCACAGTTCTGGAGGCTGGGGAATCAAAAAAAAAAAAAAACAAATCAAGCTGCTCCCTGATTTAGTCCTTGGTGAAAAGGTGGCTGTTTGCAGACCAGGTAGAGATCCTTCATTGTGTCCTCATATGGCAAAGAGAGCCAAGTGAGCTCTCTGGTGTCTAAGGAGGCTGATCCTATTGGATCAGGGCCCCACCTCTATGAGGTCATGGAAACTTAAGTACTTCCTTAGAAGCCCTATGTCTGAATATAGCACTTTGTATCTCCCCAGGATTCCTATGTTGAAGCCCTAATCCCAAATAGCCCACAACAGAGCCCTTAGTATGTTAATCTTAGTTGTAAGTTCTTCCACCATCCTAAAACCTGTGTCCTATCTAAGTCTAAATCTGGTGTTGTCTTTTCAGACCATTTCTTGCTTTTTGGTCTCACCTGTATTTGTTGTTGTTGTTAAAAGCCAGATATGTTGTACCAGATAATAGGACCAGAGGTAGGTTGGTTTTTAGTGTGAGGATTTATGTTAACCTTGCCAGGATTTGGGCTGTTTAATGGTAGACTTTGGCACTCCCTCTTCTTCCTAGAAAGTCATCAGGAGGGGCGCCTGGGTGGCTCAGTAGTTAAGCATCTGCCTTTGGCTCAGGTCATGATCCCAGGGTCCTGGGTGACTGTATTTCATCTATTGGGCATGCAAGAAACCATATTATTGTCCACATTGAACAGATGAGGCTATAGTTCCAGAAACCCCGAATGACCTACTCTGAGCAACATTAGTAGGGCTCAGAGCTGGGATTTTAACTCCAGTCAGGCTCACCATAGACCCTGCAGACTAAAGTGGTGCTCCCCAACTCCTAGGAGCTGTGGGACAGTCTTTCTTCACAGACCCCATAAAGTAGAGCCAGGGAGTATTGGCGTGACTGGTTACGGATCTCGTGGAACACCAGCAGCAGTTACGATTCCCCGATCCTTCCCCACCCCAAGGCTGGAATTTTTCTAATTCATCCACCCAGATGGTCAGCATTTTCAGTTCAATCCTCAGAGGAGGTACCTTTCCAGAACTCCTACGAAGATAACTGTGGTCCTGTATTAAATGGGGGGAGGGGGGAGAACTTTTTTGTTCCCAATTCTTAAGCCTGAGCCTGGTTTCCAACCTGAGGTCTGAACTATGCTATGTTGTTTAGAATGTGTTTCTGGAATCTAACTTTAGTCTGGTTCTCTGACATTGACACATTCATACAAACATTAGTTAGAAAGGTCAGGCATGGGTAAAGGCTGGATTAGAGATAATTATGTACATGTGAGTATGGTCGGATCTCAATTCAGAATGGCTTATAATTGAGAAAGTCCCTTGTATCAAGATGATTAATAGGGACCAAGACATAACCTTCATGTCATCTATACAGGTTGTGATGAAGGATCCTGAATGCTCCACCCACAGGATGCTGAAATTTTGCTTTCCATGAAAACTGCCTATGGTTCTGAAGGAGCCCTACAGGTTAGCACTTCACTGCAGAACATATTCGTATACTGGATTTGAACTTCATACACAGTTAAAAGAACTCGGTTTTTCCAATGGAAATTTATTGCCAAATGCCATTTGCCAAAATATCCTCCAAGAAGCCTGATATAAAGGTGGAGCATCTATTAGAAGCCGTATAAGTATATATTGCTCTTGTCCTCAAGAAGTGTAGTTCTCTTCAAACCCATGGCACCCGTCACATGAGAATTTAACATAGGTCTGTCTATGGTTATACAGGCTTACATGGGATTAGTGGTCCTACCCTGTGAAAACCAACTCCTAGACAGCATTATAGGAAGGAAAGCTCAACTGCAGTGAGCTCATGAAGAACAGGAGCAGTGGAATGTACTTAGGGTTGAAAATGAGAGGCTCCATGTTCAAGGTCCAGGTACGCCCATTAGCAATATGTCCTCGAGCATAATGCTTGACCTTCGATTGTTATCCTCATTCTCAACTTTGTACAATGTTACAATTACTGATCTTTGCTCCACAGCATTGTCGTGAGAGCTGCACAAGATACAAGAACACTGCCACTTATGTGCTTTGAGTGTCCTGGAGCACCTCATTCAGAGTCTTTGACAAGGTAGAACTCCTTAAGAATCTCCATTGGATTGAATTGTGAAGCTGGCATCAGCAACTTCTGGTGAAGAGGAAAAGGGAAGAAGAAAAAAAAAAAAAAGAAAAAAGACTCTGATCTCGTGTTTGGCAAACCCAGGGAGAAGAAAAATGTGAACCATCCTCTTAATGGAAGCTCCGTGCAGCAGTCTGCATTAAGATTCTGGAGGAGCAGAGGAAGCCTGCCTCTCTCATCCTGTACCCATCCTGAAACACTCCATCATGGGCAGAGGGGCTCTCGTGGCTTCATCAGGTGGTTGAGCGTAATCAAGTAGGGCTGGCTGTGTGATCGGGTGCCAGGCGTCTCCTGATGCTTACAGGAAGCTTGCTCACGCAGATTCTTCTCACACTGTGTCTGGAGCTCAACAGAACTCATTCTTCACAGGGAGGAGGACACAAAGCTTCATTTATTACCGCACAGCATTAATTCAGTTATTCTGGGTTATGGAGAAAAACCCCATATGGTTTTAATTCCAGTCCTACTACTGGCTCGCTGCTATGTGAGCTCCGGAGACTGTATTTAACCCTTAAAGGCCCGCTGTCTTCGTGTTTGTCAGGAGCAGGACAGGGCCGTGGGAGCAGGCCACACAGCGGCCGACACATCCTAAAAGGGTATTTGAACCGGAGCTGACCTACGTGAACAACTTTCTCACTGCAAAGATTAAAATCTCTTGAACTTAATGGCCAAGAATCACGAGTTTGGCTTATCAAACTCATAATTTCACTTCTCGTTTTAGGTGTTATAATTTAGAATATTAAATTAGTTTATATCAGGACTGTTTATTTTTTTAAGTTTTTATTTATTTGATGGAGAGAGACACAGTGAGAGCAGGAACACAAGCAGGGGGAGTGGGAGAGGGAGAAGCAGGCTTCCCGCTGAGCAGGGAGCCCGATGCGGGGCTCGATCCCAGGACCCTGGGATCATGACCTGAGCCGAAGGCAGCCGCTCAACGACTGAGCCACCCAGGCGCCCCCAGGACTGTTTTTTATAGGATCCTCAAGACCATTCAGGGTGGTGTTGTCCCACTCCATACTGGAGATCTGAAGCCTCAGAGAAAGTAACCTGCACAGGTTCCACAGCTGTGATGTAACTGGGGTGGGTTCAGCCCAGGTGTGATTCTGTTCATATACTTACAGCTGTGTTCCCCCACCCCTGCCCTGGGGCAAACATGGCTTTCATTAAGTTGGTCAAATGCCTTCATTATCTCCATAAGAAAGTAGGAGTGGTTTTAGTAATCCATTGTTAGTCTATGGGAGTAAACTATCAGGTCAGTGCTAAGACTCCTTTCCTCCTCCAAACCCCTCCCTCCCTTCCCTCTGACTGCTGGGATTCTATGTACCAGGCACTCTGCTCCCCCATTCATAGGTTTGGTCAATCTTCCTAACAATTCATGTAAGAGATCACATTATCTCCCATTATAAGATGGAGAAACTGAGGGTCAAGGTTTTCTAGGCTAATAAAGCTAATAAGGGCTTCTCTGGGATTCAAATCTAGGCTGGCTCCAAGGTCTGAACTCTTCCCTTGTCCGTCCCTCTGAGGATGTACCTGCCGAGCACTTACAGTGTGGTTGTCCCTTTAACTGCTTTGAGGTTTGTTGAGAACCATCTTTCTTTCAAAAGTCATACTTTGTTAAAATAACACTCAGACACATGAATAACTGATACAGTATAGAATCTGCTCTTGGCTCTTAGGGGCTAGGAAAAGCACTTCGAGTATTCAGAGAAAGAAGGAGCTTGCCCATGGGGGATGAGAGGGCTGGGGTGGGGAAGGCCATGGGAGATGGCAGAGGACAGGCACTGGCCAGGCCAGAGGGCAGATCCCAGCAGGACCTAGTGAGAAGCAGATGAGCTCTCCCACCTGGAGGCTCCCCGCATCCTTTGCTTGTGCTAGTCTAGCCTTTGGAGACTCAGCCTGAAAAGCAGGTCATAAATGAAAGGGAATTGGATGGGTATTAGGACACCCGAGTTCTGGGTCACTCCGCCACTCTTTCTTCTCTCTCCCCGCCTCCCAAGGTTATTTTCAACAGGATGTATTCCATGTATTGAACACCAACTGCATGCCAGGAACTCCTCTAGGTACTGGGGATTCTTCAGTGAACAAGATGGGCAAAGATGGGCTCATGGAGATTGTGTTGTATAAAGGAAGCTAAAGTGGTAAACAAGGGGAAAAAGTAAAATTAAGTAGAGCAAGGTAAGGAGCACAAGAAGGCTTGTTGCTTCGATGTGACTTCTCAAGGAGTAATTGGAAAGTCTTGGAGGGAACTGGTCGTGTAGATAGCCAGGAAAGAATTCAGATGGAAGGACCGACCAGAGCAAAGGCCTACAGCCAGGAGCATGCGTGGTTGGGCCAAGAATATTGAGAGGCCAGGGCAGCTGAGCAGGGAGAGAGCAGCAAAGCAGGAGAGGCCCTACATCATGCGGGGCCCAGAGGCCACTGCAAATAGGGGCCTCCACCCTGAGTATAACTGGGAGCTAAGTGAATTGTCTGACTAGAGCAAAGACACAGCAGCCACAGAAGTCTGTTAAAGACAAGCCAGCCAGCGGCCAGAAGGCCGGTTAGGAGGCTAGCGTGGCAATCCAGGGATGGGTCTGGCCTGGCAGCCATGGCGAATTGCCAAGCACTGTGAGCCCAATCTGGGCCTGGGCCAGGCACTGGGGAGGTCCACCAGATAGAGCCCGGAGTGGAGCAAAACTGGCGGGAAAGCAAGGCCAGCATAGAGACAGGGAAGGAGGGTGCTTGCAGGCAGGGCTCGGGAGCTGCTTCTCCACGGTCCCGTGTCCTCTCCAGGAAACTGAGGAAGGTGAGCACTCATTTATGCTTGGGATTCATCATGGACTGATGGGGGCCCAGCATCACTAAAGACTGCTCCTTCCTGTGGGAACAGACAGTTCGGGGCTGCTCCCATGGGAGCCCAGAGCAGGTACAAACTGAAGCATCCATGTGGGCTCAGAAGGCATGTCCTCCGGGCTGAGTCAGGGAGATCTGAGCCAGGAGGCCCTTAAAAGAGCAAAATGCCTCCCTCTTCTTCCCAGCCCGTCACTTCCTCCCCATCAACTTTGGCTGAAGCCGCTCATCCATTCATGTGGCCCCTGCATACACATGACATTTACTAGGTGGTGACAATGACCACACACAGGGACCTGGATGGAGGGGCAGAGATGGAAGCAGTGGGGTGGGGGTGTAGGCCCGGGTGTGTTGATTCACAGCGGACAGATCGTTGAGTTCCTCCCAAGTAAGAATGGGTCATTTCAGTTGAAGCTGGTGTCTTGTTTAAGGCTTTCTCTTAATCCAGGAGATTAAAACCTTCCCTAAGAGCCGTGGGGACCCATCTTTTTGGCCCCACCTGCTGGGCACAGAGCAGACCTATCCATTGGGCACTGAAGGCACAGCACCCAAGACTCCAAGTTACCTTAAAGGGCCCATAAAGGTGTTCATGAGGATTTTAGTTGCTTTGAAAAATCCGAAGGATGCACATAGTGAATTCAGCCTGCATTGTGTTGGTCTTTGTACCAATGTGGTCAGAATTACATTTAACAGCATTCTAGAGGAAGAGGTCTACAAAGGGCAATGTGGACCAAGACTTGGGCCCCGCAGAGTCCCTGGGGCATGATTCCCAGCCTGGTCTTCCTGCTGGAGACCACGTGATAGGGACATCGTGGGGGTATTCTTCTATGAAGTGACTTTCTTCCTGGAGTCTGAAAGGAGGGTTGTTCCAAGGAGAACCAACACTTGAAGTGGGCCAGGGTCAGGGTCACACAGCGTCTTGCAGTGGGTGCACCCAAGCCCTCTGATTCTGGGCTGGTGCTCTCTGTTGATAAATTAGTAGCCATTATCAGCTATCCGAAATAAGGGACGGGTACTGGCTATTCAACCTCTTTGCAGATGATGCACTCCTGACAACGTGTAGAGGTGGCTCTTCAATGTTTTAAGGTAGTTTTTTGAAAGCTTTGGGATTTCCCTGAAGGTGCCCTTTTTTAGTAGAACCCATCTCTGTAGTATAGACAGAGCCAATATCAGGAACAGAGGCAGTAACGTTGACCGAGTCTCTCATACTCTGCAAGTTGGTTTTTGCAAGATCACCTCATTTACTCCTCCTGAGCCCGCTGTGCAGTGGACAGCACTGACCCCACCCTGCTACTGGGGAAGCACTTAGGGAAATGGAGCAATCGTCCCATTCATCGTAGGGTATAGGCAGAGGTGCTGAGATCAGAACCCAGTTCTGCTGGGACGAATTCTTCTTCCTGCTAGAAGATGCTGCCTCTGTAGGGGTGCATTTCTTACACACCCAGACTCCGGCTGGAAGGAATCCATGCTTGCTTGGGAAACCCTGAAGGGATCTGGCCTGGACCAGTGCTGGCAAGGCAGGTTTCCAGTGACACGTTCTGTCCGGGCCAGTCTGGCCTCTAGCTCACTCCCTTCTGCTGCATTAACAGGGAGGGCTGATGGGCTGCTAGCTGTCAACGATGGGACCCTCAACACTGAGGAGGGTGGGGGTTAAGGGAGTTGTGCCAGTAGCAGCTGATGCTGGATTTGTTTTACTTCTCGAATTTTTAAGCCCTTCTGCTCTTATCCTGTTCCACCATATAGTAACAGCATCACCTGGGATGAACAATGTTCTAGGCACTTCATGCAGGGTTTTGGGCTTGGTGTCCGGATGCTCCAAGTGTTCCAGAGCACACGGCTTCAGCTCTGACCAGTAGAACATCATGCTGTTCGACTTGGAGGCGCGAAGAACAGGGACCGAGCAAGAGACAGGAAGCATCTTAGGTCCTCTTGTGCAAGCAACCTTTTTATTTCAGAATGCCCCTGCACTTGACCATGTGAATGGCCCCCTGGCTTGGAAAGAATTGCCGTTTGAATTTATATGATTGCATTTTCTTTGTCCACAGACAGGCTGCCTTTGTTAGCATGCTAGTTGGTCTGGCATGAAAAATAAAACATACCTTCATAATAAATCAGACTTCTAAACTGTTATGTTTGGTTAAATGAGAAGAAAAAAAAATGGCAAGGAATACATGTCTCATCCTCAAAATAGTTCTTTTTCTACAAAACTTGCATGAGGAACACTTGCCAGATACTATAGCCAACTACAGGACTCTGAGGAGACCAAAATAACAAGCAGTCCACCATTATTATTATGACTTCTACAAGTAGCATTACTAGTATTATGATTACGTGTTTACTATGTGTCCCCGGGACACAGAGCTAAGTACTTTGCATGCTTTCAGTCAGTTTGGGCTGCCATAAAAATACTACAGCCCCGGGGGCCTCAAGAGTATATTTTTCCATGGTTCTGGAGGCTGGGAGTCCAAGAGCAAGCATGGCTGGATTCTGGGGAGTGCACTCTTCTTGGCTTGCAGATGGCTGCCTCCCTGCGTTCTCACCAAGTGGAAAGAAGAACACTGATCTCTTCTTATAAGGGTACCTCCCCAAGGCTCCACCTCCAACATCATCCCATTGGGGGTTAGGGTTTCACCGTGAATTTTAGGTGACATTCAGTTCAAATCACACACATGAACTTCTTGAGTCTTCACCATAACTGATAAGATTCCTATCATTGTTATTTTAGTGATGAAGAAACTCAGATTTAGAGAAGTATGAGAACTGATCTAGGTTCACACCAGTAAGAGGCTGACCAGAGTTTCAAATCAGATGACATCAGATCTGTGCTGTTGCACACTATAGGAACCCAAAGGGGCCACAGTGCAGACATGGCAAAACCTTCTTGTCCATCATTAGCATCTTTTCTTTGTTGTCCATGTGTAGGATCATCCATTTTTCCTCAGAGGATGCTTTCAAAGCATTTTCCCTTTCACTTATGCTCTAAGATAATTTGAATTCCTCCATCTGGAAAATACTAAGACTCAGCAACATTAAGGCACTTGCCTTTTTCCACCTTTCTAAAATACCTATTTTGAACCTGGAACCCTTTTCCTACGTTGCTTGTTTACACAGGAACAGAACAGAATATACTGATAACTGCCTCGCTTGTAATGAAGTGCTGTAGCCATGTGAATATTCACGCAGAACGTTGGGAAAAGTTACTGCACCAGATTGAGAAAGTTCTTTCACTTTGTTTTTCTGAAAAAAAAAGAATCTCTGAAGTACAACCATAGGTGGTCTTGGGAAAGCAGACTAGTTAAATAATTCAGTTCAACATTTACTGAGAGTTTGATGTACTCAGCTGTGGGTGAAATGCTGGGGGTGGGGAGGGGAAGACAGAGGTGTGGCAGGGGAAGCGCTCACTGGTCAGGAGCTAGGGCACTAGAAGAACACGGGTGCACACATACCCATAGGGCAAAGCAGAGTGGGGCAGGTGCTGCAAGCCTTCTGAGAGCAGGCAATCTCCTGTCGGATCAGCAGTGTGAGGTTTCAGGAAGAGAACTTTGTGGTCAAGCAGCCCTGGGTTCAAGTTTCAGCCTTAACAACCACGGGACAGCCCTAGGCAGGTCACTTGGTCTGTTTTTACTTTCCTGCCTCTTCTGCAGAAGAATACCAGGTACCCAGCTGCATAATGGGACCATAACCACAATTCATCCAGTGCTCGGCATGGGCCAGGTTTGACAAACCTCAGATAACAAAGGAGACCAATAATCACTATTTCCAGAATCATGCTGATTATCGGTCACCTGGAGAGACAAAACCTATAGATTTATGTAGTTTTACATGCCTCATCCCTAGCAGCTCTGACTCAATGGCACCTGGGAATCAGCAGTTAGAGCTTGCTTTATTGCTGAAGTATCACGGGAGAAGGGCACTCAACTTGAGTGGGCATCACCCAGAATAGAATTCCCAGAAGCTGGAAACTCAAGGTCACTGGGGAAAAGCTAAGCAGTTAAGCAACCCCTTTTTGCTGACATCTAAAGGATGGAATAATTAAAAGTGAGTGGGAATGGGGATGCCGGAGGACTTCTCAGGAGGGAACTTAGGCATTGGTTTGTGGACCGCAGGGAGCCACTGATCAGAGATGGGGAATGACTTGAGTAGAGCTGGCTTCTACACTTTAGGAAAAACAGCAAGCCAGCCCAACCGTTTCTGGAAGGTCCACAGGTGAAGAGACAAGCAAGAGGGCATGTGGGCTCCTGTAACTACCCACCCCCAGCATGAGAACCCAGAGAAGCTGCATTCACAGGCTGAGGACACGTGCGGGGAGGGAGGATGCACAGGCAGGCCCTCCCACTGTTCAGATAGAACACATCCCTCTACAGGGGGCTTCTTCAGGGACAGGTCAGTAGAGAATCTGTTCCCTCCTATTTGTACTGCAAATCATCCCAGACTTCTGTCTTGCTGCCATTTTTGTTTTGTTCTTACTTTTGGCCTGGATGAAAACCCAGGGTTTGTAAGGCGTGCTTCCCTGGATCTTTTGTGTACTTGTCCTATGTAAATACTTCTTTCCTTGTCCACATTTCTTCTCCTCCTTCTGCCTTTGTCTGGTTTGGGTAGCCATTCCAACTCCATGCTTTTTGCACATTTAGTCATCTTAGATGCTCTCTCACCAAGAACTTTGATTAAAATGTTAAAGTGCCACACCAGGCTTGGAGGCTGAGAGTCTAAGTCTCCACAGCATATTCCAGAAAGTTGTCAGACGATTCAGGAGATGGGAAAGAAGTATGCTTCTTATAACCACTCTGGTATTTAGTTACTTCTACTCTTCCACAACACAGAGTCTCTTGAGTTCTCATTTCCCAATGGATTCATGGGAGTTTTAAGTCCCACTTGGTCTTAATTCACAGACAAGTTATTGGCTGGCTTCCAAATTCTGATGATCTGCTAGGACTTCCTAAATGCCTCAAGACCTCAAGGGAAAGCAGTTCATTTTGTTAGACAGTGGGGACCTTCTGTGGGAGGTCCTGGGAACAAGTGGAGGGGAATCTTGTGTAGGTAGAAGGAGAGGAGGCTTTCTATTTTCCTGGGCTGGTGAGCACATGAATCTTCCCTCCTTTATGAGAAACTGAATTTTTAAGCAACCAAAGCTGGGAGCTACATGGATCTTATTTCTTGTGAAGTCCTAATGCCTCTGCTGGAAGCATATCCTTCACCCCCATCTGAAAAGAGGTCTACATTTTCATTTGATGTGGACCTTGCTAAGCCTTCCACTTTGTGATGGGTCTGTAGCTCAGGGAGAAAAAGGACAATAGTATTAAAGCTCAGTGTGGGTCTGTTAGATCCCCAAATTCACACACTCCCCTATCCAGTTCCGTTTCCAAGTCTCTATCCTTCCATCTTGATTCTTTAATTGGTCCCTGGTCACCATTCCTACTACAAGGGCATAATTTCTAACCATGCCTACTTCATGTGCAGGGACTGTTCTTGGCAGAAGGAGTTATATACAAAAATGGACAAACTCCTTTCATGGAGCTTATGGATCTCTCCACTGGAATTCATTTAGGTGTCTTCAGTCAGCACGATGGGGTGGAGTGATCTCTTGTTTAAGCTCTAGTGTAGACATCTTAGCAGGTGAGCAAAAATCAGATTGTAGAAGTCAGTCAGTATGGGTATAGGAAGAGAGAGGTTTCCAGACAGGAACGAATGATGCCAAAACAAACACAAAAAACCACTTTACCTTAGAATAGGAAGAAAACTGGTATGGCTAAAGCTTATTAACTCAAAGACGTAGTGGTCCTTGGGGTGAGGATTACATAGGACCTTATGGGCTGAGGTTAGAATCACTCCAGTGGAGATATAAATGTGGTGTAGAGGTTGGGATTTGTTTTCAGAAATCACCATAGGTTTGTGGGAGAAGAGGTCTCCTACTGGCCAACATGAAGCAGGGAGACAGAAAGTGATCGTTATAACCCAGGCAAGACATGGTGACTTGGACAAGAACAGGAAACAAAGAAATGGCAGGGGGTGGCTTGATGGACAGCAGAAGAATGCTTGGGTGGTGGTGGGGGGGTGGGGAAGGGTGATTAGAATACAAATAGCCTTTTCAAAAACAAATGAGAACATGTTTGTTCACTACTAAATGTCTTTTACTAGCTCAGTGGCTCTCCATGTCAGACACACACCTAAGGCTTTCTGTGCCCATTCCCAGTCATCCAGACTTTCCTGCCTTATTTCCAGGGACGGTCAATAGTATATTATATATTATATATACCATATACAATATGGTATACTATGTAGAATATGGTATGTATGGTATATAGTTCCTTACAGATGTTATGATATTATATACATAAATTATGTAGTTCCCTATAGATGTTGTGATCTTAATGTTCTGGACGTTTGCACATGCTGTTCCCACGAGGTTTGATACTGATTGAAGGAGCTCTGCAAAGTCTTCAGTGATCTAAACCTTCAGAATTCAAATTCATGATTGTAATAGTATGTGTTATGGACTAGAAGTTTGTGTCCCACCAAAATTTGTAAGTTGAAACCTGGACTTCCAGTGTGGCTGTGTTTGGAGATGGGGCCTCTAAGGAAGTCCTAGGGTTATATGAGGTCATACTGGTAGAGCCCTGATCAGACGGGGTTAGTGTCCCTATAAGAAGTAGAGGGCTCACTCTCTCACAAGGGTAGAGGGATAAGGTGGCCACCTGCAAACCAGCAAGTCTCACGAGAAGCCAGATTGGTCAGAACTGAACTTGGGACTTCCAGACCATGCAGAGCAGAGACTTGTCTGTTGTGTAACCCACCCAAGATGTTTTGTCATGGCAGTCTCAGCAAACTAACAGCATGTAAGTTGGGGTGGGGGGTGCTAATAAGTGGCGTTCATGTTCTAGGACCCTTACGTTATACCATGAGAGTTTTAAAAAAAATGCTGATTTAGGGGCACCTGAGTGGCTCAGTTGGTTAAGCATCGGACTCTCGATTTTGGCTCAAGTCATGATCTCAGAGTCATGAAACGGAACCCCTGTCAGGCTCCACACTCAGTGAAGAGTCTGCTTAAGACTCCTTCTCCCTCTCCTCCCACCCCTACCCTGTAAAATAAATCTTTAAACCAAAATAGCACAATTGGCTTCTGCACATCTACTCCGGCGAGCCTGCCTCCCCAGAAGGTATGGCTTTACCATGTTACTGCCACTCACCTATCCCTCGGTTGTTTCAGAGACCGGAACTGTGGATTGGGATGAAGGTTCATGCTCTACGTTGTCCCCTTGGGCCCATCTTTTTGGCAGTCACAACATGGGACCCTTTTAATCACCATGTACCTGGACAGCCCCCACCTCTAAATTTAGGTCTCCCCTTGTCAAGGGTTCGTTCAGTAGCTTTCCCTAATGGTAGGCAAGTAGCATGACATAGTGACAAAATTTTCAACATTGAGAGTCTTCCTTAGTTACAAGCTCCTGAGCAAATTCCAATGCCCTGCTGCCCAGCCTGATGCCTGCAGGCTCCCAATTCTTACGGTGACAAGGCTCCTGGCTTCTGAGAGTAGGCACGGAGCGCACAGATTCTCCTTATAAACAGTCAAACATAAGCAAGTGTCTGGTAACCTTCCTACTTAGAAAACTCTAGTCATGGTTGAAGGGTTTCCTACCCAAGAGGTATCCTGAGCCCTAAGAACATTTTTTTCCTCTCAATCCTGACCATGCTAAAGTGTTCATCACTCCTGGATCTCCCTTAAATGGTGACTTGTCCTCCAACCATTCTTAAGATTTATCAAGATCCCAATCTAGCACAGCAATTTTATAACTGCTTTCAACAAGGGAGGAGGGTCTTCTGTTTGCTAAGGTGCTCTTTCTCGGGATCATTTCTTTCAGGGAAGCACCTGGCCGTTCTGCCACAACATATAAGATGTCACAGGAAGTCAAGTTCAGCCAGGGCTCAGTGGAGCAGGGGAGAAGTGAACTTCTTCTGGATGAAGTCCTGTGTAGAACATGGGGTGTGAGCATTCTAGGAGAAGATATTGTGCAAACCCAAACTAAGAGATCTTTGGTACATACTAGAGCTCCATCTTCTAGAATAAGATACAGGTTTTTTTGTTTTGTTTTTTCAAAAAGGATTTCTGGAAGAAAGCCTAGGAGAATGACTCTGCACTTTTAGAAGAAATAAGTCTTGAGTGATCAACAGTTTTTGAAAATAATTCTGCAGAGGAGAGGAGAGGCAGAAGTTGACTTGTCTAAGATTGATTCCCTTCAGTCTGGCCTCCCAGAAGAGGAACTGGTCCCTTGCAAAGCTTCACAGAAATCATCTACAACTCAGTTAAGGTAGTCAATCCTCAAATACAAATGTTAGATTCTAGACCCCACAGAATCACAAGGGAGGGGGTGTTTGTTCTCAACCATGAGCTTGGAGATGGCAGTCCCTGCTGTGAGGGTAACAGGACCGCAGCAGCTAGGTTTGGATCTATCCCCTGGCCCTTTGTAGGGAAATCTGAAGTTCCGCCAGCCCATAAATACCTCCCAGGCAGGGTAATTCTGGAACCAAGGTCAGTGAGACAGCCCTACTCACACTGGAGGGGCTAGTTTCCCTGGTTGTACAGCTTCAGATTCCCAAATCATAAGCAGTAGGGGATCCTCTTCCAGGGTCCTGCTGTCCTGCCACATGGCTCTATCCTACCCCCAGAATACACGGAGTACCATAGATACTCATGCTACTCTTAAGTCTCCCCCTCCCCCTGCAATGAGCAGTACTCAGATAGGCATTATTAGTTCTGCTTAACCAAGGGTCTTCGTTGGAATGGAAGCCGGCGTTCTAGCCAGGGCGTCTGCTCTGGCATTCATAGTGGTTTTCTTAAAGTGAATTGGAGGGTTAGGGACTGACTCTAATGCCTGAGCATACCACCTGCAGCAGACCTTTCTAACCCCAAGAGGGGTTTCTAATAGGAGTCTTGGGAACTGGCCAGGTAATGTTCTTAGGAGTAAGAGAAATGGTAGGGAAGTATGCTTGCACAGAGGAAAAAAATCTCTTGTTCCGTGATCTGGGAGACCCAGGGGTCAGGGCAAGGATGTAGCTTGGAGAATACAGAAGCAGGACAGGAACCCAAGCCTGGATGTCTTATTTTTGCATGATAGAGGACACAATCCTGAATTGAAAACCAGTTTCATCAGGAAGAGGACCTGATTTTGTGGAAGCAGAACAGCGTCTCTAAACATGCAGCAGGTTCCCATCTAGACCGCTCAAAACCCAGACAAACAGGCAGAGGACAATGGTTATATTGAGAGAATGTCAGTGATGCAAACTTCCACTATTTTGGAAGAGATCTACCTGGCATGGATAGGAAGAACATAGGACAACATGAAACCCAGACATTACAGCCTGGCTAATCCCAGGTTTTAGGCAGAAGAGCAGTTACTCAGACATTCTTACTACAGCATAAGGATATAGGTCCCAAGGCAGATCCTGATGGATGAGTTTCAAGGCTGCTGTTATTCCTGGGAAATCAGTATGGGAGCAGGGCAAGGTGTCGGGGGTGGGGGGGGGTAGAGGGAGACAAGCACTGCTGAGTAATAAAGTCGGGCTGGTTCTATGTGGAGATGGGTGAAGCAAGAAGCAGCCCAGGAAGAGGTCATGAACATCCCCCAGAGGGCCTCTGTGGGCTCAGGCCATTGAGAAGGAAAGGGCTTTTTGGACCTGGACTGACTGGTCTCCATTTCTATGAACCCAGCAGCCCTCTGGTCATAACCTAGGACAGGCTTATCTCAGTAGAAAACTTCAGATCTCCCAAGGAAGCCCTCAGTGTGAAATCAGAAGTCTCAAGGCAACTGATGGCTGGTTAGTGTTGTGGAGGAAGGGGTTAAGTTTAGCAGCCTCACCTTGTGAGGCTGCCCAGGTGAATGAATAAGTGGGTCCCCCTTAGGAATATAAGTTTCAGAACATTATACATCTATAAAGGAGAGATGAGTGAATACAGAGCACAAATCAAGTCACACTGTGACCACTGAATACAGTGGGAAATCCACAGTAGCTACAGAAGCCATTTGCCTGTGGGAGTAAGTGGATGTGAAGTAGGTTCTTCCTAACATGATCATCGGATAGAGACTGCAACATCCTCATCACTTCTAAGGATGTTGCTTGCAGTACGTGGTAATTACTACCCCCAGGTCGGTACCTTAGATGTCCTACACTCCTGGATGGATTCTGGCAATAAAGTTAGTCAAAGTCTGGCAGATAGGAGATGGGTTTCTCCTTAATAGCCGATTAGTTACCCCTGGTATATTTTGCACACCTAATTAAGCAGAGTTACTTAGAGTAAGCAAGTCAAATGTAAACTTCTAACCATCTCCAGTGATTCTGGCCCCCCTACACATCTTTGTTCTTGCCAAAATGCATACCGTCCAGCTTCTTCTGTCCTTATTTCGAGATAGCCAGCTCCTAGACCAGTAGACCTCAGATTTCAGGTACACTCAGCTCCAGTCTATGCAAAGGTGATTAGACCCTTGATTACACTGACCGGGAAGGCATGAGGAATGAGCAGGAGATGAAAGCATTTACAGGGAAAGTTGGTCCCATAACATTTTCCAGGTATTTACCTAGGCTACAAAAATTTTGTACCCGAGTCTAAGTTGTATGAAACCTTCAAAAAGATTGATGTCCTGACTAAAAAATATGTACACTGTCTTGAGCTAAACTGAAGCAGATTTCTATAGATCTCATGGGACTAAGTCGGGTAAGAAGGCTTTGTGTTGTCTTCACAGTGGCAGAAGCTGGGGGAGAGTACATTCCATTTTCCTACTATGGAACAATTCCTCAGGCAATGTTTCCAAATTCAGGCCTATTATGCCAACCTTGTGGCCCAAGGGAGGGCCTGGGAAGGCAGAGAAGCCTTTGGGCTCCTCCAAGACTCAGTTTCCCTGTCGTTCCAAACTATTGTACTTGCTAGAACGAAAGGCCTGGTTAATTGGTCTTCTGCAGGTCCCTGAGCACTTCTCCAGGTTTGGAAGTTGGGCATTTCCTAAAGCCACTTTGAAGAGATGGGTGAACATGGACCATACTGCAGCTTAATCATACTTATTCTTAGGTGACCTAAGGACTCCTAGTAGTGCTCTCCAGAGACTGCTGCAGCTGGAGAAGGCCCTTCAGGAGACCCAGAGAAAGACACAGCTGTTGCAGGGGCAAAGGTTGCCAAGTGCTACCCTGCCCCACCCATGGCCAATGGCAGAGCAGCTGGTGCATACTTTGGCTTCAACAAATGTGACTCATTCATCACATCCTCAGCAGGCCTGCAGTTCTGCTTCCTGGCTCCTGTGTAGTCAAGAAATGGCCTCTTTGCCCTGACTTCACTCTTCCCATCAGGAAGAAGAATGGAGGACAGAGCTGGCCTCACAGGAGCCCAGAGCCTTTAAAGCAAACCTTGTAACCTGAACAGAGTCCCAAGAAGGGCTAGAGTCAACAATCCACTAAAAGCTGCCAGAGTGGACAGACCTGTGTGATTTGTCTGGGAAGAGGGTTTTGTAGGTGTTCTTCCTCTGCACCTAAAGTTTCAGAGGAAGATATCGTCCCTCTCAGGTGGACTGGTTCCTTGCACCTGTCCTGGTTTCAGAAAGAAGCCAGGTTCAGTGGACCTGTGTTGGTGGCCTGCTGTTACGTGAACACTGACGTGTGTGGACTGAGAGCACCATGGGCGTGTTGAGGTTGGCCTCCCAGACCTCAATCCTGCTCCTTCTTGACCAGAGTTCTGTGCCACTTGTGTCGTCCCTGGGTCTGTCTGCACGGAGATCCCAGGAAATAACTCACCATGGAGGTCAGGCCTGGCTGCCTTCTCTGGGCCACCCAGTCACTGTGGCTAGGTGTAGCCCCCTGCCAAGGAAGGAGGAGTGCCTGCCACTAGCCAGGACTTTCATATTTATAATGGATACCCAAGCTCCATCTTCAGCCATCCTGATAGTCACTGCCTTGAGAGATTTGAAGTGAACAAAATTCATCTGTCAGAGAAGGCATCCGATGGGTGACTCACCCAAATCCCGTTCACTTCTGGCAAAGTCAGACCCTATTAAACCTGCCTTGATTCCTGTCTTTCCATCCCATTGCTTTTATGTGGCTTAATAGCACTTCAGTGAGAACAAGGACTTCCCTCAGTCCTGCAAAAAAAAGTCAGGGCTCATGGGAATAACACATTTGTGGTAAGTATAATAGCTTTTGAAAATGAAGCCAGGGAAAGTTCTAGAGCTCAGAAGTCTAAAGAAGCTAAGAAAAATTAATCGCTGAGCATGAGTGCACCAACACGTGCTTAGCGGCAGAGTGCCTGTTGTTCTAACCAAAAGCACTGGACAAGCAGATGTCGGCAGGAATGAATGCTCCAGGTAGTGCACAGTCACACACACCATGGTGTACCCAGAGAGCCTGTAGGACAATGACCTTCTAGTCACAATGAGCAGCACAGATTCTATAAATACACTGATGCAAACTTCAGCCATGTCTTAGTTATTCATCTTCCAGCTGGTCTCCTGGGAATCAAACTCCTCTCAGGAGCTTCCTGGGTGAAATCTGAAACCGGCCCCCATAGGCAGAGGGGCGGGGGGAGACTGAAAATGTAGGCCACTCCAGGTTGGTAGGTAGCTGTCTTCATAAGGAAAGGGAACGTCCACACAAGGCAGGTCTTGGGGGCAGCAAGAGAATGGATCCCCAGACCTGCTCACAAGATCTTAAGAATTGATAGAGACCTTAGCTGGGTTCACCTTAAGTTGTGTCCTTGGAGCAGCCTCTGGGAGCGGGGAAAGGCAAACAGAATGCTCACTCCTCATTCCAAGGCCAGGGAGAGGGTGAGGAGGCTCAGAGTGCTCATGTCCATCTCACAGGTCAATCAGCATCCTGTCTTTTCTAGGACATTTCCAACGGGCCTTCCTGGGACCCCGCCCCTCATTTCCTGTCTCCTGCTCAGAGATGTCCTCACAGTTGAGAAGCAGGGCAAAGTGTCCCAGGGCAGAGGCGACCCAGAGAAGGGAGACAAGACCGAAAGGCAGGAAGCTTCTAGAACCCCATTTTCACACGAGTGTTCCCCAAGACCCAGCAAAGTGGGGCCCTCCCACAATTTAAGACAGAAGAATCACCTACTGTTTCTATGTGACCAGGAGGGATTGGACAGAAAAGGTTTTCTCCTAGAAAGGAGCCAAAGCTTCCAGGACCAGAGACCACACTCTTCAACTTTAATCTTTTTCTGCCTTCAGATCCCCCACCTGCATGGCTGGGGGTGTACAACTGCAGATGGGCCTTATTCTCAGAGCCTTATGATTAGCACTGGCGTCTTTAGGAAGAGAATCTGTCTCCCGTGCCTAAGTGGAGCCAGAGGAGGGGCCATCAGCCTCCCAGTCTGGCTCGCACATCATCTTTTCAAGATGCCTCCATCAGACCTCTTTGCAAGAATGGTACATATCCCAGTTCAAGAGGGAATACACAAGATGCCAGAATACACAAGATGACAGATGTATCTGGGCATCCTCATTAGACTTTTTTTAAAGGAGGGCCAGGGAAGCAAAATTAGTTTTGGGTCATGGAGTGTCTCCACAGGAGGTCCCATCTAGTACAGAGAACACCTCTCCAACAGCCACCTTTGCCTTAGGGATGCCACCGGGCAGTGTTGGAATGGTCACCTTGGTTCCAGGTAATCACATTTCACAGGGCCCCATGTTCTGTGGACAAAAACCACTTGAAATCAGTGATTCTGGGAGGGACGCTTGGGCATCAGTTGTCACTTGCTGCCTTGAGCAAGACTGCTTCGTGTCACATCTGAGAAGCCGGGAACAGTTTGCAGCCCAACAGTACCCACAATCAGGAAAGGGAGTAAAGATCAGCATCCAGGCCCAGCAGGCAACAGGGAGAAGCAAATGTAACCAAGCCAGGGGTACGGGTGATAGGTTCCCAGGGCAACCCTGCTCCAAGCCATAGTCCCAAGTTCCAAGTCCCAGGCTTCAGCTGATGCCAGCCCCAAACTGTAGTAACCCATCTCTTTAACCAAGATCCTCATTCTTGAACATCATCACTTCAGATTTCCCCCCTCTCTAGCTACACCCTAGTAAGAATTTAAAGATCCAGTGCTGGCTTTGCATCAAGCATGAGAATTTTATTTTAGGGACCTCCATCATTGGCTAGACCCAGATACCCAAGAGCAAACAGGTCCTTCATGGTCAGTCAGCACCATCTTTTGATTGGTGATGTGACATCTCCCCCATCCTTCATTGTGTATGGAGAGCTGGGTTTTCTACATCCTTTTACTTCTACGGAGCAATAACAGGCCAGTGTTAGAAGGGAATTTTGCCCCTTAATTCACAGAAAGTCACATTGCTCCAGATGGTCACACCTGGCTTCATTATATCTAGGCCATCCCCTTAGCTGATTGCCAAAAGCCACCTTGCATCTCTTCTCTCTGCCTTTCCAGTGAACAAGGGTGTAGCAGGTGGTATAGGAAAGCATCCCTTCATTCTTCTCTGGGACCCCTCAGCAAGGATTCTGCTCCCACAGGGCGCCCAGAACTTTCCCTTGGGCAGCCCAGTTTTATGGAGCATTTCCCTTCATCAAACCCATTTCCTGACAAACCAGAGGCTTCTGAGGGCCCCAAAACTCCTTCTATGGGTTAAAAAAAAAAAAAAATGGAAGGGAATGGTCTCCGGTGCTTGATTCAGGAAGGCCGGCTCCTACGGTGCAGAACTCCTCAGGAGTTCTGCCCCCAGGAGGCATTGTGATAGTTGATTTTGTGTATAAGTTGATTTTGCGTGTATAGGTTTCCATTAATTCTAATTAACAGATAGGAAATCCATTTTAATCTCTGCACACACATCTATTTTTGTGACTATTCCTAGCATTTGCCAACCCAGTGCCTACAGGAATGGCAAACCTGTTTCAATACTAAAGTTTGCCCGTACCCTCACTAGAGGGAGGTCACTACCAGAACTTCGAGTCCTGAACCCATACTCCACATACCATGGTGCTCTGGTGGGTTACTTACTATAAAGTCCAACTAACAAGGCTGAGAGATGGGCCAGAACAATAGACCAAGGCATATCAATAAATCTTCTGAACCAGGCTTATCTGGTCCAAAATAAATGTCCTTTATTCATCTTAAAGGCTCTCTAACCCCTGTTCCCCTTGCTGTCCACCTTAGTTAGGCCTCCCGAAGTTACAGTCGAGAATAATAAGTGGAAGAATGCCCCTTTTCTTACTGACAAGGGAAACTAGATACAAGAAGTGGCATTTTCTGTTCTTCAGGGCCTCCGACATGAGCAGCAACCCAGGCACAGGATCCTGAAAGACCCAGTGGAGCCTGGGTTCCTAGGACAGGGAGGTAGTTCCATGGGCTACAGGATGTGCATGGCCCCAGACGTAACCTAGAATCTCCCATTGTTAGGAAACAGACTAGTGGCTCTAGGAAGAAGCCCAAACCTAGAGCTCCCAATTCTCTAGGGATGAAGAGCACACCCAACACCAGAGGTCTCTTCTCACTAGGGACACTGAAGTAAGACTTCACTTTAGTGGTCAGTAGAATCCACAGGATCACCAAGGAATTTTATTTTCTTAAATAAAGAATCAAGACAGCTTCAAGTTTAACCACACTCTTGGAGAGGATTTCAGAACTGGTCCTGGGATAAGGACCAGCTACGTGGAACTCTAAACATTTAGGAGAATTTCATATGAACAAGGAACGCCGAACCCTCCCCCACATAGTCCTAATCAAAACACGTAGCCAAGATCATGAACTAGGCACCATAAGTCAAGAGTCCATGGGGATGCACAGTTGTGCACTGGTCTCCCAAACAGGACTTGCTTGTGACCATGCCCAGGCCAAATGGATGCTTGGATTCAGTGGTGTGATAGAAGCAAATCATCATCCTGTCTGACGAGGCTGGAGCCATGTAGCCCACTCAGATGTTGCCTGAGGCAGTCTTCCATCTCCTCGCATTGGCTGGGCACAGTGGCGAGAAAGCTGGCCTTGTCCAGGATTTGATTCGGGGATCACCTACAAGGTCCCAGTGCCGGTGGAAAGTGGGATAGCAATCCTAGGATTCTCATGGGAAAAGGAGATTGCGACCCAGGGCAGGGGAGGGGGCACATGGCTTACACAAGTGTTTCCAGGAGCAGGAGGGAAGGACAAGCATGTTGCAGGGTTACTCAGAGACCACATTAGCTCCAGAGCTCTGTGCTAGGTTAGCAGAAGCCTTGTTGTGTCTGCAAAGTTCAAATCTTTCCATCTGACCAATTCTGTTCCCCCCCCTCCCTTCCCTTCACTGCTGCTTATGCCTCATGTCCCAAACTTTGTCTGGGTATCTGCTTCTTCCTGAGACCCTACGCTTACTAAGATTTAATAATCCATTAAGTAGCTTTAGGGAGACTAGCCTTGTGTAAGTGTCAGCCTTGTGTTAGAAGGCCTTAAAAATGGAATTCTTGTTGCACTGTCTGCTGCGAAGCCCCTACAAGAGCTGGCAGACATGATTATTGATCTACTGTTCAAAGGTTCTGATAAGATCTAAATGGCTTTTTCTCCTCTCCTTTGGCTAAAGAGCAAACTTTTCCAGTGATTTTGGAAAGGGTCATAGATATCCCCGCTTCAACTTCAAGATCTCCTATGGACCCCAAAGAAAAGTTGACCTGACCATGGGAAAAATCTCATCCCTTGCTGCTCGGCCCCATGGCCACATCCCATGTTGGATGTAAGTTCTTGGGCAGTCTTTCCTCCTGGGTCCAATCCACCTGACCCCCTCAAACTTATGCTGGAGCCGTGTTAAGTTCTAGCTTCTGGTCACTATTTTGCTAGCCCCCATATCTCGTTCTTCTCTAGTCATGACCCTGTGATTCGTATCTTCAGCTATCCTCACCAACATCCGTTATCCATCCTTATGGTGTGGTGATACTTTTATTTTAGGACCTAGAACATTCTCTCAAAGTTGTGTTTTGAGAATAGATCTGTGCGTTTGAGATACTGGGACCAAGGCAGACCACAATTATCCACAGTCCTGCAATTACCTAGCCCCAGATGATTCTACGAAGACCGTTCTTGATTTGAACTTCAAGGACACTGTGGTGGACCAGCAGAAGGCTGGAACTCCCTTACATTATCTGGCATCTAGTTGGGCTTATCTTTTAAAAGGAAAAAGATTTGAATGGTAACATCCAGACATTCTCAGGAGTCCTGAACTGGTCACTCAAAAGAGTGCTCAGATTCATATAAAATAAACAAGCTCCTTAAGTCCTAGTGTTACCTTGTTTCAGGTTGTCTGGGAAATGTAACCACAACTTTTGAGTTTGTTCCTAGAGATTCTGGGATAGTTATTGCCCCTCCTATGCTTTTTATTTTATTTTTTTTTAAAAGATTTTATTTATTTATGCATGAGAGACAGAGAGAGAGAGAGAAGCAGAGAGAGAAGCAGGCTCCCCGCTGAGCAGGGAGCCCGATGCGGGACTCAATCCCAGGACCCCGGGATCATGACCTGAGCCGAAGGCAGACACTTAACCATCTGAGCCACCCAGGCGCTCCTATGCTTTTTAGAAGCTCTCCAGTTCTCCTGAAATTACCTCTTGGGCAGTGACCAGCTCTGTGGTAGGTAGACACCTTGAAATCCTTCCATCCCACCCTTTGAGTCTACTATTAATGCACCTTGAATGGCAATGCAAATCGTTTGACCTCCTGAAAGTCCTCTAGCTTTTTTAAAGCTTCATTACCAAAATATCGACTCAAGGTCTGAAGTTAGAGTGAACAAAGTATGCCTCAAGTCAAATTTGGAGTGGTAAAGTTTTTTGAAGACTCAAGAGGTGGTTGGTTGCCACACACGTCCAAGTGATTTAATAGGTTTTTGATTTAATAGGTTTTAATTTAATGCAAGAGATTCTTGCATGATTTACCTGGAGAACTTCCAGTCCCTTAAGATTTATACCTTGAGACAAAAGGAGAGGGACTATTAGAAGTCTTCTTTATACCATAATTATAGGTCCTGTCCAGCCACAGGCTGTGTTGCTACTTCATTACCCATACTTCCAGCTTCTCCTTGTTCTAAGGAAAAAGGAGCAGCCTAAAATTCTAAAACTTAACAGAAAGGAATTCAAGCTGACCTGGAAAGTCTCAGCCTTGCAGAAATCTTATTTCTAGTCTTGCTCTGGCATGAAACCCAGTGGGCCTCCTTATCTTAAAAGGTGAGTTGAGGTTTAAAAAATAATCTTGAACCCACCTGTTGACTTTGATATCATACGGCCCAAAGGCAAGTATCTATGTTCCACCCAGGCCCCAGTCAATCTTTAGCTTCTTCTCCTGCTTTTAGGATTTCCGATTCCAGGTGTCCTATTCAAGTTTTGGCCTACTACTTCTGATTTCCAACAAACTTTTGCAAAGTTCCTCAGACCTACTGTTTTCCACCTGACTGTGTACAGCTATTCTATTATCTCCTTCTATTATCCAAAGTATACTCCTCTTTATGTGGAAAGTCTTGTTTACTCAGTGCCTGGAGACATAGTCCCAGTCCCACTTAAAGTTGGAGGGAATGAACAAGCTGAATGTGTCCACTTTGGATGATGTGTGTCTGCTTCAGGAGGAATCCTAGCAGTTGTATTCTAATGGTCCGAGGGACCACTATTAGCAGCCCTAACCATAGTTGCACCACCTAGGGATACAGGCTCGGGAAGGCATTATCCCTTTAAAATCATGGTGCCCCAGTTGTGACTAAATTTTAAAAGGTGACACCAGTTTGCGATTCCCTTCAGATACCTACTCTGACAGGCTCTCAAATTATCATGAACATCCTTCAAAATTTTAGAATAAGCAACAGTCCATGACATTGGCAGCACAAATCTGTGTAATAGGAAGATACTCCATTCATAGGACATTCTATAAAGCTACTATTTCCAGAGCCTCAGGAGACTCCAGAATTATAGTCCCCAGGTTTCCCCACTATATACTGAAAACCTTAGCCAATTGGCTGAGCAGTTTCAGTTTAGAATCAAAAAAGCTCATAATGCACATTCTTAAAGAATGTGATTCCAAGACTATCCCTAAGGTTGCGGCGTAGTCTTTCTCATTACCCATGAGACCATGTTGGAGTGGTTACACTTTGAAGGATAAAGGACACCTGCTCTTTCACACTAATGGTGTCTCCATGAAACATACCTGCTGAGAACATCAGGAATACTGGAATGGAAGCCAACTCACCGTCTATTTTTTCACTTACTCATCTGGATTACCAAGCTGAAGTCTTACTTTAGCTTTCAAACCTTCTTATAGGCGGTGGTAATCCCCTTTGTGGACCATGAGTAATCCAGTTTCTCCTGAAGCAGCTTCATCAGAACTTTCCTCCTGATATGGAGGCAGATGAAACTAACCCTGGGGTCCCTGACATGTCAGGCTCCGTAGGAGCCACTAAATCCAAGTATCCATAAGACGCTTCTAAAGCCAAACCCCCAAATTCAGTATCTTTACAGACCCCCTCATAAGAACTGTGGCAACCAACAAGATATTGTGCATGTACTTGTCCTCTGAACTAGGCCCTCCTAAATAGTTTCTGCCCACAACAAGCTCAGGGACCCATTCCTCATCTGAGGAACTGTGACCATATCATGGGCAGAGTCCAATTCCTCTCTCCCTACCTGGTGTGTGGGAAACCTCTTGACCACCAAGTGGATCTGCAGTTTCTTTCAGTTGCTTTCCTGCCTTGCCCTGAACATTCAGGGGGACAGGCTAGTACCCCTCTGAACTCTACTCCCCCTGAAGATGTGCTGCACCATAGGGCTGTCAATCTTGAAACTTCATGTCTTCAAGTGTTTAGCCACACTTTGACTTGCACCTGCTCCCTTGGCAATCACAAATTGTTGAGGCATTATTCTCTCCCAGGGTGTGTATGCGTGTCGGTCTAGTCTAATTTCTTGGGCTCTGCAAGTGTCCAGAAGCTCTCATGCCTTATGACCTGGCACTATCATTGTCCTAAAGGCAGGTTACAGAATATTGCTAACTAGGATCCAAGATCTCCTTGTCATCTTACAAATTAATTCAATGGATGGAAGAATAGGTACCCTCAGGAGATAGAATAGAGGAGGTAAAAGTAGTCAAGAGAAAAATGGAAGATACAGAAGCAGCATAGGAAAATACACGATGCAGAAGAGGTCCAACATGCACGCACTGTAGGTTAGGAAACCAGGATAGACAATACTTAATAGCAGCAAGTTTTCCAAAGAGTTAATTCTTGTCAACTTCTGCCCGCCTCCTGCAAGAACTATTTTGCTTTAAATCAATGCTACAAATAAGCCTCTCAGTGTGGTCCAAATTCAGCTTAGTCAACCCCTATCAAGTCCTAAAATTATACCTGGGTAGTTATCAGAATCCAGGATTTGATTCATGTCATGGGAGGCTGGTTCCCTCTAAGCTGTTGTGAGATGGCCAGGGAAGTTCTGGGTCTCCACTTTGCTTGTTCTGGCACCAGCTCAACACAAGCTACGTGGCTGGAGAACGCCATCATGGTCCGTGTCTAGCATCTACCCCTTTGGGCAGAACTCCTGGGCAGCAAAGCATCTTGGCATTAAGTTTGGGCAAGGTTACCTGAGATTTGAATTGTTCCCAGCTCAGGAGTACAGGAAGTAGCCACGACTTTTTAACACATGGATAACAAAGGACACAGATATTCATCACTCCAGATCTATTCCCTAATCAGAGACCATTAAGACTTGTGAAATGTAAGATGGTCAGGTTCAGTTCTAGATACACAATGCTCAGGAATGTTCCCAAAGGAATCTTGTCGTACTGTTGGGGAGAAACTAGTTGGAATTTCAGGAAGCATTCTTAGAATTTAGAATTTTAAGAGAGTAGGAGAGAGGCTTCCAGGAAAGCTTATCCCCTCTCAAAATGACACATCCTGTTCCCTTCACCACCCTCATCAGAAACTTGAAGCTTCTCCTAACCCAACAGAGTATGCCACCTAAGATTTTCCAGGACCTTATAGTCATAGCTATCTGGTAAACCCCTCACAACCTTGTCCATCTGTCTCTCATCCCCCTCTATGCCTGCCTCTAATACATCCTGCATGGTTAAGAAAGGGGTGTGAGAAAGGTTGAACCCCAACTTCAATTCCCAGTTACTGGTTTTCAGTGCAGATGTGAACCTTCTCTAACCTTTTATGTGATCAAAAGATTCTGAGAATGAAGACCGTTTCCAGAATTGAGATATTTCAGGTCCTTTAAGTAGATTGATAGGTGAATCAACCTGAGGATATATGAAGTAGACAGGTCTGCCTATTAATCTGTAATTTGATGGTTTGGCTCATCTTCTTAAGTCTGGGAAATGAGACACACCACATTTCTTCCAACAACCATTTACACAAAGATTGGGAACAGTAGGATGTAGCAGGTTTAGAGGACACTCTGAACAACTACAAGATAGTCCCACTAGCTATCTCACTAGGACTTTGATTTCAGGCAGCTCAGACTTAAGATATGTGACCCAGATATCAGAGGAGCTCCACTAGGGATGAAGGAGTCAGAGGGAAATAGGAACATGCAAGGGACAACTGATGCCATGGCAACGGATACCACAGAAGGAAAGCACCCTCCATGGAAGTGCCCAAGAGACCAAAGGAAGCAGAGCATGTAAAAGATTACATTGATGCAGCCACAGGTGTTCCCTGAATTTTGCCGATTTTGATGGGCAAGTCACCCTGAGGACAGATGTCATGTATTAGGCAGTCACTGGAAAGCCTGGAATATTGTAGTCAGTCTACTTTTATATAGAATGGAGTAGCTACATAAAAAAAAAAAGATACATAGAGAGCCTGAATATCTAAATCCTCCACTTAGAGTGGTAGAAAAAGCCCCATATGACCATAGGTCAAAGCATGGGACATACTGGGATAATTTGTAGGTAAGAGCATCTGATGAATGGACAGAGAGGACCATCCCCAGATTCATTCCCCAGGATTGCAGAGAATGCCAACTGCTCGCTGACCAAAGACATACCCTAGGAACCATGGGGTAAGGGAGAGCGAGGTCTTGCAGGTATGTAAGTGAGGAGGACCTGGAAGGATTTTAGCACTTCAGGGAGTACACCAGGGACTTGCTTAGAAGGTTACCTTTCAGGAAGCATATTTTTCAGTTATTCTGTAACCTGCAAGATTATAAATCCTTCCAGAAAATTCCAGGGAGAAGTTTAGCAGATACGAGAGAAGGGAAGGAAATCCCATGTAAGGATGTGGTGACTAGAAGGGGTATCTTGGGCACAGACCTCCTAGAAATAGGAGTAGGAGTCCAGGAAAGCCTGAAGTATTTAGGCACTCAGATCCAAAAGGCACAGGGTTTAACCCAGAATCAAGAAAAGCTGTACTATAGCCTCCAAGAACTACAGGACTCCACACCAGCCACTGTGGTACCACAACAGAAAAGGTTAACAGGGGAAGCCCCTAAGATTGTCATCAAAAGTCTGAGGAAAATTCCATTAGGTCTTTGGAAAAAAGTTTTGGTGGCTTTAGCTATTATTGTGACCCATACTTTTGGAGGTTTTTAGTATTAAAATAGTGAAAGTCCACACCCAGGGGGGCCTACTGGTGAGAAGCCCTACCATTAGGAAACACCGGGGATCCCCAGTACTCATCCTTCACCAGCAAGTTATTGTCGCGGTTCATTCTTTCTATTCATCACTGCACTGGCACCTCCAACAGTGAAGACAGAAGCTCAGAGCTTTGGGCCTATGGGTCCCAGAGCCTGGGGCCCTATTCAGTCTTTCTGCTACCACATGTCCCAATTAAAAAAAAAAAAAAAAATCACCAAACCACATTCTTGCAGACTTATTGAACTCAGACTCAGGAAGTAGGAAATGGAGATTTAAAATACATGAACTCATTGTGGAGGGTTTGTTCTGAGGGCCCCATTTTCCCTGCAAGCAGAAAGCTGGTCTGCGAAGATAACTGGAGAAAGCAGTTGAATCAGCTCCTTGGCTGAACTCAAGCCTGGTGCATTCTGAAAATACAGGCATACCCTGATTTTGCTTTGCAGATATTTTCCTTTTAGAAAATGAAATTGAAGGTTTGTGGCAACCCTGCATCAAATGAGTCTATTGGCACCATTTCTCCCCTTAAGAGCATTTACTTACTCCAGGTCTGACTCCTCCATCCCTAGTGGAGCCCCTCTGATATCTGGGTCACATATATTAAGTCTGAGCTCACGTTTCAAACTTTATTTCTTGTGTGATCTATGATGCTACTGTTGTAATGGTTTTGGGGCACCATGAATCACACTGCTAAGATAGGCAGCCCACTGACTGGCCATTCCCCTCTATTTGCCATCTAGGACTTTCAAAGCTAGAGAGAAGTCAATCCTGAAGTTTTGAAGCCAGGCAAACAGCCCGACTCTCTTGCTAGGGGCTCATGCAACTAGTGAGTTTAAGTCGAAGTCAGTGCTCATTTACCATTCCAAAAATCCTAGGGCCCTTAGGAATTATGCTAAATCTACTTTCCCTGTGCTCTATCAGTGGAACAACAAAGCCTGAAAGACAGCATATTTGTTTATGACATGGTTTACTGAAGATTTTAAACCTGTTGAGACCTACTGCTCGGAAGAAAAGATTCCTTTCAAAACATTACTCCTCACTGGCAAGGCACCTGGTCACCCAAGAGCTCTGATGGAGACTTACGGCACGATTTTTTTTTTTTTCATGCTTGCTCACATCCATCCTCTAGCCCATGAATCAAGGGGTAATTGACTTAAGTCTTATTGAAGAGATAAATTTCATAAAGCCACAGCTGCCATAGATGGGGATTCCTCTGGTGGATCTAGGCAAATTGAAAACCTTAGGCAAAGGATTGGTCCTTATCTATTCTAGATGCTGTTAGGAACATCCCTGATTCACAGGAAGAGGTCAAAACAAAAACAGGAGTTTGGAAGAAGTTGATTCCAGCCCTCCTGGAGGACTTTGAGGCACTCAGGACGTCAGTGGAGGAAATTCTTGCAAATGTGGAACTAACTTGAGAACTAGAATCAGAAGTGCAGCCTGAAGACGGGACTGAACTGCTGCATCTCATCTAGAACAGGTGAGGAATTACTTCTTATGGAGGAGCGATTTTGAGTGGATTGAGATGGAATCTGCTCCTGGCTAAGAGGTTTGTGAAGACTGTTGAAATGACAACATAAACTGAGTTGATAAAGCAATGGCAGGGTTTAAGAGGTTTGGTCTAATCCTGAAGGAACTTCTACTGGGGGTAGAATGCTATCAAACAGCATGACACATTAGAGAAACCATTTGTGAAAAGAAGAATCAATGTGGCAGGCTTCACAGCCCTCTTAAGAACTTGCCAAACACCCCAGCCTCCAGTAACCAGCACCACCAAAGCAAGACCCTCCACCAGCAAAAAAAATGGACTCACTGAGAGCTCAACGGTTGGCAGTTTTTAGCAATTTGAGGTACGCATTTAGACCCACTGTTGCACACTTGGAGGACAGTATAGACCTCACTTCTATGCACGGGGAAGCCAAGAATTATGGGGATGCTTGCTTTATTGTGATGGTCTGGAGTAGAACTTGCAGCATCAGAGGTATGCCTATACCTCCTGGCCTGGCCTTGTCTCAGGGACCCAGGCGCTGCAAGTGTGCACTTGCAACCACTCAGGGAACCAGGGAGACCTCCAAGTATGGTGCAGGAGAGTCCTTCCAGAGGAACTAAGAATACTTGTATGATAAAGCTTAAAAATGAAATAGTCACCATTAGCTTTCCCATCTCACTAGCTTGTCCCTCTGCATCAAGGACAATGCTGGAGGGTAAAGCAGAAGGAGAGTCACATGTTCTGTTAGGAACAGGAGAGCTGTGGCCCCATCAAAATGTAACTATAGATTCCTCACAGGCTGCTGCTTTGTGCTCAGTTTTTGGAGGACATATGCTAGGGGCTGATAACGTGCATGGAGACAGAAGATCTTCCAAGGCACTGCTAGTTGGACTCAACTAGAAGGACCTGGACTGGTGCGTCAGCCACAAGCTTGCGGCGGGAGACTTGGGAGGAAGGGGCTGACAAGTCTTTGACAAGACTGTGGATTGCATACAGAGATGACCAGGAGGACCTGGATTGGAAAGAAGCGCTCAGAGGACAAAGCTGATGTAAAGGGAAAGCGAGTAAAATTTCTCATCCTCCCAACACACACCCTGTCCTGGTTTATTGTTACTATAAAACCTCTCCTCACTGGATGCTCTAGGACGGGAGGGGCCTTACACTTTATCCTAAGGGCCTAGGGTAGGGCCTGGGTCATCTAGACTCAGCAGCTGGGAGGAAGCTCTACAGTGCAATGTGTGGAAGTGGACAAGGAGGGTAGATGGGCCTGGATGCGGCCCACGGAGCAGGTCCACCTTCCCACCTCGGGCTCGACTTCCTTCAGCAAGAACAGGGTTTACATGCACAGAACCCACCTTCCAGCCAGGGCACCCCCTGTGAAATGCAGGCTTGCAGCAAAGCCCAGGTTATAGGAAGGGAATAGAGGACGGAAGACACAGGTCCACAGTGGAGTTTCAAGTAGGATCACCTTGAACTCCTAGCAGGCAGGAATCCATCTTCACAAGCTAGTTTTTATTTCCTAAAAGGTCAGCTTTATTTAGTGAGGGATCTTATTCAGTGCTGGCCAGAGTGGAATCAGCCACCTGGGGCAGGGCGGCAAGCTCCAAACTCCCCAGGTCAGCACTTCCCTGTGATGTGCTGAGCCACATGTGAACGGCAGGGTCAGCTGACTGTAAGAGCCGCTGCAAGACCATACGTGCACAGGGAGAGGGGCCCACTGTCCCCAAAGACAAACTCCATAGCATGAGCCCAAGACAGGACAGGTTCCCCGGACTCCAGAGCTAGAATTCATTCAAGTGTCCGGAACAGTGCAAGGATCATCCAAAAGGGCACCTGCACCCCAGTGTTTATAGCAGCAATGTCCACAATAGCCAAACTCTGGATAAAGATGTGGTACACACACACACACCGGAATATTTTTATGGTTCAAGCTAACACATTTTGTTATGTTCAGTTAGCCAACATATAGTACATTAGTTTTTGATGTGGTGTTTGATGATTCATTAGTTGTGTATAACACCCAGGCTCCTCACCACACGTGCCCTCAATACTCATCACGCGGCTGTCCCGTCCCCTCACCGCCTCCCTTCTGTAACTGAGTTGGTCTCCCTCCGATTTCTTCCCAGTTTTCCCTCCCTTCCCCTGTGGTATACAATGAATTACTCAGCCACCAATACAAAAATGAAATTTTGGAATCCCTGGGTGGCTTAGTCATTAAGCGTCTGCCTTCAGCTCAGGATCCCAGGGTCCTGGGATTGAGCCCCACATTGGGCTCCCCGCTCGGCAGGAAGCCCGCTTCTCCCTCTCCTGCTCCGCTCCCACTCCCCCTGCTTGTGTTCCCTCCCTGTCTGATAAGTCAAGTCTTTACAAAAATGAAATCTTAGCATCTGCAACGATATGGATGGAACTAGAGGGTATTATGCTAAACAAAGTCAGTCTGAGAAACAGTTGTCCTGTGATTTCACTCACATGGAGCTTAAACAAACCGGAGGAGCATAGGGGAAGGGAGGAAAGGGACAGTCAGAGGGAGACAGACCGTAAGAGTCTCCGAACTCTAGGAAGCCAGTGAGGGCTGCTGGAGGGGAGAGGGGCGGGGGGATGGGGTAACTGGGTGATGGGCACTAAGGAGGGCACATGATATAATGAGTACTGGGTATTATATAAGACTGGTGAATCACTAAACTACCTCTGAAACTAATACACTATGTTAATCAAATTTAATTAATTTTTTTTTTAAGGAAATTGATGGGCAGTTTGTTACTGCAATTTTCTAGAATTCTGCATTGGCCACGCCTCTGGTCCTTCCTGCCCTCAGGCCAGATGGTAGAATAAAGGCATCGAGTCACTCTAGCTGGGAGACCAAACCTACAAAGTAAGGCAGGGACACAACAGCCACTGGTTGGGGGACTCGTTCATTGGTGGAAGCACCAGGTTATGCTTGGGTACCCTTCACAACGGGCACCTCGCCTCCCAGGGCCTGGAGGGGGCATGGGCTGCACTTTTGGCATCTTGCCCACTCCCCTCCACTTCCTCCCTTGGCTTTTCCTCCTTAGGGCCCCTGTGATTCTGGGAGCTTGCCCAGACCATCCTGGGTCACTTGTGTCCCAAGCGCATGGCTTCCCAGGATATCCAACCGTCACAGTAGCTGGTGGGGGGGACTGTAGCAGGACTAACTCCATCTGGACTTCATTCTGCCTTGAGGTCTCTTACCCCTCGATCACAGTTATGCTATGGAGTTGGGGATGCTTTTGCAATATTCCCCAGGACAGAACTGTGTGGCTGTAATGTTAATAAAAGTCAAGAGGAGGGGAGACATTGCTCACCCCTGCAAAGAGCTTCCTGCATAATGAACAGAATGTGCAGGCCTATTTAGGAAATTAAGGTGAATTCAGGGGGACATAGGTTCACAGGAGTCACAATGGTCTGTAACTAGAAATGTGAGCATTAAGAATTAGTCATTTGGTTTAAATAAATTCATATCGTTATTAGATTCTATCTAGGCTTAATCAAAAATAACTGCCTGAGTGAATGCTCCGGTGTTATCTGGTCCTTCTGCAGCTCTGAGCCTCAGTCTCATTGCTATGTGAAAAGCTACGTGAAGCAGAGCTCCTCTGTTGTCCATTCCCCTCTGATTTTGGCGTGTCCCACTCTCCCACTAGTAGAGCCACGAATAATGGTGTCTAGTAAATTCTCAAGGGTAAAACCTGACACGATCAGGAGGGGGAAAAAATGAAGTGTGACTGTCCTTCTCCTTCCCCCAAAGGATCATCCCTCTCAGAGGTTATGAGAACAGGCTGTGTCAGAGGTTCTAAAATCTCCACTCCAAGCCAGTGATGGGGCTAAAGGCCTCTACGCTGGTTCAGTGGTTTCCAGACTATCCTATCCACCCTCAGCAAAAAAATTTTGAGCACACACTTCCAACAGATCTACAACTGTAATGTGTCGGGTAGGTTATGAAGCATTAGCAACACACAATTTAGGGAGGATAATTAGAGTCCATGCGGTCTTCCTGAGCCCCATCTTCCATGAACCCTCCGATCAGCACCTTCTGTTCCCAGCAGCAGAGAGGCAGATAGACTTGGCAGGGCCCCAGGTGTCCCTAAGTGGCCTAGGCTTCCTCCCTTGCTTTTCCAGGTTAGATCTGTTGGCACATGGCAAGCCCACGGGGGAGCTAGGGAGCTTTCAGGTTTTAATGGAGGCACTGAACAAAGACAGAACACGCTGCACGAAGGAAGTGAACCAACACCTTCCTTGGCATCAGCTCAAGACCTTTGACTGACCCCTCAAGCCCAGGGGTACCTGTAGCCTGCTTCTTTCCCTCGGCTTTTCTCCCCCTTCAAAACGCCCTTCCCTGCACAGAGATGGGGAGAGGGCTTTCAGGCCTGGAGTCTGCCAGCTTTTTGGTTCTCGAATAGAGTCACTTTCCTTGCCTGTCACCTGGTCTCTCAGCCTACTGGCCTGTCGCGTGGTGAGCAGATCAGACTCGGGGCCCACAACGAGATAAGGGACACTTTATACTGACTGACCCAGGCTGGCCCCAGAAGGCCCTGGGGTCCCTGCAGTTCAGGATCAATCCCGACGGAAGGCAGACTCTCCCCATTCTCGAGGCCCCAAGTTGTTGCCCCAGGACAGCATTGGGTCAAGCCCAAAATAGTCATGTCTCCCACCACCCCAGCCCATATACTCCTGGATCCAAACCTCCCCTCTGCTCAGCAGCCTAGCCTCAGAGACCACTTCCCACCCCCACCCCCATGAGGGGGGAAGCGAGGTGTCTGGGAGAAGCAGCAACACCCCGCACACCAGAGGGGCTGAGGTCCTCAGCTGAGAGGGGCCACGCAGACATAGCTCATCCCCATGGCCTTAGAGGGTTAATGAGCTTTGCTGAAATCACAGGAGGAAGGGCTGACTGGATACAAGATTGAAGTAGAATCAGACAATGGGGCTATCCGATTTCGGCCCCAGGCTGACCTTAAGTGGCAGGATGCATTTGTCCTTCTACTTAGGGATTGGTGGAGGATTTTAGTTGTGCAAGTTTGAGAGAATAGCAAAGTTCACGCGTGGCTGCCCACATGCCACAGGTGCCCCGTGTCCTCCTTGTTGCATAGTCCATGCTCTTGTGTAAGGAGATGCTTTTATCACGTTGGCCACCATACAGTACATCATTAGCTTTTGATGTAGTGTTCGTTGATTGCGTATAACACTCAGGGCTCCATGCAATATGTGCCCTCCTTAATAAGGAGATACTTAATCACGGTCTTGAATTAAGGACCCAGGTTCTCAAAGCCTGCAGCTGCCACGTTAGAGGCCACTTACTTCTCACAGCTGATTGGCTGCCACTCTCGTGGCTGAAGCTGAGCTCCTGGGCCTCATTAAGAGTTTGCGAAGGTTAGAGAAGGGTCCAGTACCAACCGTCTAATCCTCAGCTACAACAGGTGTCCCTTAAAGACTTAGAAGACAGCACCTGACAGTTTTAGGCATTGGGAGGACAGCTACCATCCACCATGCAGAAGAGTGAGCAGGAGGTAGAGTGCAGTCCTCCCATTAAGGAGTCCCACTTACTGTTTTCCTTCTAGGTCTACGGTTTGCAGAGAGCCCGGCTCCATTTGCTTCCTCACTGAGGACAGGGGAGGAATTCTAGGAGCCACCTTCCCGGCTGAGACCTTCCCCTTCCGCTGAGGCTTCCCTGCCTGGAACTCCCCACACCCCACTTCCCAGAACCCAGGGCAGCCTTGTGTCCCCACCCCATGCCTTTGCTTCCACGGCAAATCCCCCAGGCCTCTGTCTGCTACGCTTTAGAGGGTTAGGAGAGAGGAGGTCTTCTCTTCCTCGTTCTTTCCAGCGAGGGGGCTCGAACTTCACCCAGGCTCACTCAGCTGACAATGTGCCCTTCTCAAGGTCCTTTTGCTGTCAATAAAGTGGGGAGGGAGGCTGCCTCGAGGGAGAGGTCAGCAGACCTGGCAGATCCACAGCCCCTCTGAGAGGGGCCACCAAGGGGCACCCCGTATCTGCCCCTCCAGCGGCCAGAGTGAGCTAGGAGTGCAAGAGAGACCCCTAGTTAGAGCAGGCTCAGGGAGGACACAGCCAGAGAAAGAACATACGGAAGAAAAAGCAAGAACTATGCCCTGGTGAAAAGCAAAATCATACAGGCCCGCCAGCCCTCTATCTCCCTGGAGGCCCTTCCCAAACCAACCCAGTTCCTGTAGCAGGACCAAGCACCCCCAGCACCTGCCCTTGCTGAACAACAGAGCCACCGAGGCAGGGAACTCCACAGCCACAACCCGCCAAAATGAGAAAGGCGGTCTTAGGCTTCTCCTTATATACTCCTTGCTCCTCCCCAACAACGAAAAGTAACAGTACCCACCTGGGCCTGGGGCACTTTCCCTGACCTCCCTTTGCTAGGGGGGCAGCTGGGGCCTTTCAGAAGCTCAGAGCTCGCTGCTGCAAGCACCTTCGTCCACATGGAGAGAACAGTCAGGGAACAGGTCTTAAGAATTGAGCAGCTTATTATTCCCTTGGGAAATCTGTGGCTCTTTCATGGGGCCCATCAAGAGTGTTGGTCAGGGGTTGAAGGGACAAAAAGTACCACCCCAATTCTGAGGGAAAAAACTTAATTTGTGAAGCTGTATATGAACTTGGCCTCACTCGGTTGATAACATTGTGTTATATGGTCACAATCTACAGTAAATAAATTCTCATGAGGTTTCCTAAAATGTCTGTTGCCATTAGAGAATTACCTTTAAAATAGTGTCATACCTTGGGGTGCCTGGGTGGCCCAGTTGGTTAAGCGTCTGCCTTCAGCTCAGGTCATGATCCCAGGGTCCTGGGATCAAGTCCCATGTCAGGCTCCTTGCTCAGCGGGGAGCCTACTTCCTCTGCCTGCCGCTCCCCCTGCTTGTGTTCTTTCTCTCTGACAAATAAATAAAATCTTTAAAAATAAAATAAATAAAATAAAATAATGCTGTACCTCTTCAAAAATATTAACGGAGTCTGACACCTTTTAATTCTTATCGTGTTTACCTTGTTAGTAAAATATATGTATACTCATGAAATTTAAATTTAAGAATTTCCTTTAAGAAGACAAACAAAGAGCAGACTCTTAACTACGGAGAACAAACTGGTCATTAACCAGAAAGGAGGTGGGTGGGGAAATGGGGGAAACAGGTGAAGGGAATGAAGAGCACGCACATCGTGATGAGCACTGAGTCATGTATAGAATTGTTGAATCACTATATGGTACACCTGAAGCTAATATAACACTATAGGTCAAGTATACTGGAATTAAAAAAAAAAAATTTAGGAAAAAGAATTTTCCTCAAGAAGTGAGACAGTTTGTGGCAGTTTCTATAAAATTGTTTAACACGAATTTTATCTTTAATTTGCTTTTAGTAAGGTGATGATATTAATCTACTTTTCTGTCTTTTGCTGTCACATATTAGTATGTGACAGTTCACACTGAAAACCATTTTCTATGCTCATATGATTTCATTTATCCAGAGGATTCACTAAAGAAGGGCATACAGCCACTAGCTCCACCCAAACCCTGGTTAACCGCCCCAGAGTCTGTCCCTCCACCTGGGTAGTGAGGATATGCTCCCACTGGTAACCCAGAACTTCCCACTCACTAATGCGATCCATATGCTTGTCCTGTGGAGGGGAGGTGAATGGTCACGCCTCTTTGGCCACCCCAATTCTGGAATTTTTTTTCCCCTAAAACATGGCAGCCTTACTTCATCCAGATAGCTCGTCTCACATGTTATGTCCTCAGAGTAGCTGTCTAGGCACGAGGAGGGTTTTATCAGCTCAGAGACCTGGAGGATAACTCAAGGCTGGATTATACAGCTGCTGAGAAGAAGGATCTGCATTATTTTCCTGGTGCTCCACGGTGGCCCTGGCATCATCCTAAGACAGGCCAAATACATGTTTAAGAGTATCAGAGTAAAAGCAAAACTGCAAAGATCTGCTCCCTGCACTTGAAAGCCATCGCCGACCAGAGTTGATGATACACTAGCTTCTGTCCACACCCAGTAAGGAAGTCCAGAAGTTACAAGGGCCTGTCTTCACAATTTATCCTGAATCTGGGTCAGAACAGGATCTACCTCCAGAGATTTAGGACTGGACTAAGTACATCTGTGGAGCACATTTGACATCAGAATGACTATACAAACTTACATTCCCACTGGATAGAGTGGTATGCATGCAATTAATGTTTTCATTTGAGAAGACATCCATGAAATATTAGTCCAAACATAGCATATGAACATAGCACCCGTTTGTGACCATGCCAAATCCATGGGTCCAAACTCCAGGCATGGTACAGTTCACCTTAGGAATCAGGAGCCTGAAGCAAGATGTCCCTGGATGCCTTCATTACTGGAAGCTCTAGGAAGAATTCCTTTCATCTGAGCCATCCAGTTACTGCCCTGTGGACTCCTCTGGCCTTTCCTGCACTGAGGTGAGACCGGGCCTACAGGCATTGAAGAGACACGTGAGCTCCACTGTGGTAGGCAGAAGCGCTGAGAGAGCAAGAAAGGGAAGTGAGATACGATTTTGCAAGATTACTTGAATGGTTCAAAGTTACTTCTTTGTGAATTACCATCTTCCATTCTCCTGGTCCTTTTGGATGTACTATATTTGTCCCAACTCCACGATGTATTCTTTTTTTTTTAATTTTATTATATTATGTTAATCACCATACATTACATCATTGGTTTTTGATGTGGTGATCCACGATTCATTGTTCGCATATAACACCCAGTGCTCCATTCAGTACGTGCCCTCCTCAATACCCATCACCAGGCTAACCCATCCCCCCACCCCCCTCCCCTCTAGAACCCTCAGTTTGTTTCTCAGAGTCCATAGTCTCTCATGATTCGTCTCCCCCTCCGATTTCCCCCCCTTCATTTTTCCCTTCCTGCTATCTTCTTCTTTTTTTTTTTAACATATGTTGCATTATTTGTTTCAGAAGTACAGATCTGTGATTCAACAGTCTTACACAATTCACAGCGCTCACCATAGCACATACCCTCCCCAATGTCTATCATCCAGACACCCCATCCCTCCCACCCCCCACCACTCCAGCAACCCTCAGTTTGTTTCCTGAGATTAAGAATTCCTCATATCAGTGAGATCATATGGTACATGTCTTTCTCTGATTGACTTATTTCGCTCAGCGTAACACCCTCCAGTTCCATCCACGTCGTTGCAAATGGCAAGATCTCATTCCTTTTGATGGCTGCATAATATTCCATTGTGTATATATACCACCTCTTCTTTATCCATTCATCTGTCGATGGACATCTTGGCTTTTTCCACAGTTTGGCTATTGTGGACATTGCTGCTATAAACATTGGGGTGCACGTACCCCTTCGGATCCCTACATTTGTATCTTTGGGGTAAATACCCACTAGTGCAATTGCTGGGTCATAGGATAGCTCTATTTTCAACTTTTCGAGGAACCTCCATACTGTTTTCCAGAGTGGCTGCACCAGCTTGCATTCCCACCAACAGTGTAGGAGGGTTCCCCTTTCTCCGCATCCCCACCAACATCTGTCGTTTCCTGACTTGTTAATTTTAGCCATTCTGATGGGTGTGAGGTGGTATCTCATTGAGGATTTGATTTGGATTTCCCTGACCCTGAGCGATGCTAAGCACTTTTTCATGTGTCTGTTGGCCATTTGGATGTCTTCTTTGGAAAAATGTCTGTTCATGTCTTCTGCCCATTTCTTGATTGGATCATTTGTTCTTTGGGTGTTGAGTTTAAGAAGTTCTTTATAGATTTTGGATACTAGCCCTTTATCTGATATGTCATTCGCAAATATCTTCTCCCATTCTGTTGGTTGTTTTTTGGTTTTGTTGACTGCTTTGCTGTGCAAAAGCTTTTTATCTTGATGAAGTCCCAAGAGTTCCTTTTTGCCCTTGCTTCCCTCACCTTTGGCGATGTGTCTAGGAAGAAGTTGCTGCGGCTGAGGTCGAAGAGGTTGCTGCTTGTGTTCTCCTTTAGGATTTTGATGGACTCCTGTCTCATATGTAGGTCTTTCAACCATTTGGAGTCTATTTTTGTGTGTGGTGTAAGGAAATGGTCCAGTTTCATTCTTCTGCATGTGGCTATTCAATTTTCCCAACACCGTTTGTTGAAGAGACTGTCTTTTTTCCATTGGACATTCTTTCCTGCTTTGTCGAAGATTAGTTGACCATAGAGATGAGGGTCCATTTCTGGGTTCTCTGTTCTGTTCCACTGATCTATGTGTCTGTTTTTGTGCCAGTACCATACTGTCTTTTTTTTTCTTTTTTAATGAGAGAAAGAGAGCATGAGAGGGAGGAGGGTCAGAGGGAGAAGCAGACTCCCCGCTGAGCAGTGAGCCCGATATGGGACTCGATCCCAGGACTCCAGGATCATGACCTGAGCCAAAGGCAGTTGCCCAACCAACTGAGCCACGCAGGCGCCCCATGCCAGTACCATACTGTCTTGATGATGACAGCTTTGTAATACAGCTTGAAGTCCGGGAATTGTGATGCCTCCAGCTTTGCTTTTCTTTTTCAACATTCCTCTGGCTATTCGGGGTCTTTTCTTGTTCCATACAAATTTTAGGATTATTTGTTCCATTTCTTTGAAAAAAGTCGATGGTATTTTGATAGGGAATGCATTAAATGTGTAGATTGCTTTGGTAGCATTGACATCATCACAATATTTGTTCTTCCAATCCATGAGCATGGAACGTTTTTCCATTTCTTTGTGTCTTCCTCAATTTCTTTCATGAGTATTTTATAGTTTTCTGAGTACAAATTCTTTGCCTCTTTGGTTAGATTTATTCCTAGGTATCTTATGGTTTTGGGTGCAACTGAAAATGGGATCGACTCCTTAATTTCTCTTTCTTCTGTCTTGTTGTTGGTGCACTGATTTCTGTGCATTGATTTTATATCCTGCTACTTTACTGAATTCCTGTATGAGTTCTAGCAGTTTTGGAGTGGATCTTTTGGGTTTTCCACATACAGTATCATATCATCTGCAAAGAGTGAGAGTTTGACTTCTTCTTTGCCGATTCAGATGCCTTTGATTTCTTTTTGTTGTCTGATTGCTGTGGCTAGGACTTCTAATACTATGTTGAATAGCAGTGGTGAGAGTGGACATCCCTGCTGTGTTCCTGACCTTAGGGGGAAAGCTCTCTGTTTTTCCCCAGTGAGAATGATATTCACTATGGGTTTTTCATAGATGGCTTTTATGATATTGAGCTATGTACTCTTTATGCCTATACTCAAGAATTTTGATCAAGAAAGGATGCTGTACTTTGTCAAATGCTTTTTCTGCATCTATTGAGAGGATCATATGGTTCTTGTTCTTTCTTTTATTAATGTATTGTATCACAGTGATTGATTTGTGGATGTTGAACCAACCTTGCAGCCCAGGGATAAATCCCACTTGGTCATGGTGAATAATCCTCTTAATGTACTGTTAGATCCTATTGGCTAGTATTTTGGTGAGAATTTTTGCATCCATGTTCATCAAGGATATTGGTCTGTAATTCTCCTTTTTGATGGGGTCTTTGTCTGGTTTGGGGATCAAGGTAATGGTGGCCTCATAAAACGAGTTTGGAAGTTTTCCTTCCATTTCTATTTTTTGGAACAGTTTCAGGAGAATAGGTATTAATTCTTCTTGAAATGTTTGGTAGAATTCCCCTGGGAAGCCATCTGGCCCTAGGATTTTGTTTCTTGGGAGATTTTTGATGACTGCTTCAATTTCCTTAGTGGTTATAGGTCTGTTCAGGTTTTCTATTTCTTCCTGGTTCAGCTTTGGTAGTTGATACATCTCTAGGAATGTATCCATTTCTTCCAGATTATCTAATTTGCTGCCATATAGTTGCTCATAATATGTTCTTATAATTGTTTGTATTTCTTTGGTGTTGGTTGTGATTTCTCCTCCTTCGTTCATGATTTATTTGGGTCATTTCTCTTTTCTTTTTGATAAGTCTGGCCAGGGGCTTATCAATCTTGTTAATTCTTTCAAAGAACCAGGTCCTAGTTTCGTTGATCTGTTCTACTGTTCTTTTGGTTTCTATTTCATTGATTTCTGCTCTGATCTTTATGATTTCTCTTCTCCTGCTGGGTTTAGGCTTTACTTGCTGTTCTTTCTCCAGCTCCTTTAGGTGTAGGGTTAGGTTGTGTAATTGAGACCTTTCTTGTTTCTTGAGAAAGGCTTGTATTGCTATATACTTTCCTCTTAGGACTGCCTTTGCTGCATCCCAAAGATTTTGAACAGTTGTGTTTTCATTTTCATTGGTTTCCATGAATTTTTTACTTCTTCTTTAATTTCCTGTTTGACCCATTCATTCTTTAGTAGGATGCTCTTTAGCCTCCATGTATTTGAGTTCTTTCCGACTTTCCTCTTGTGATTGAGTTCTAGTTTCAAAGCATTGTGGTCTAAAAATATGCAGGGAATGATCCCAATCTTTTGGTACTGGCTGAGACCTGATTTGTGCCCTAGGATGTGATCTATTCTGGAGAAGGTTCCATGGGCACTAGAGAAGAATGTGTATTCTCTTGCTTTGGGATGGAATTATCTGAATATATCTGTGAAGTCCATTTGGTCCAGTGTGTCATCTAAAGTCTTTATTTCCTTGTTGATCTTTTGCTTAGATGATCTGTCCATTTCAGTCAGGGGGGGTGTTAAAGTCCCCCTCTATTATTGTATTGCTGTTGATGTGTTTCTTTGCTTTTGTTATTAATTGCCTTATATAATTGGCTGCTCCCATGTTAGGGGTATAGATATTTACAACTGGTAGATCTTCTTGCTGGATAGACCCTTTGAGTAGGATATAGTGTCCTTCCTCATCTCTTATTATAGTCTTTACTTTAAAATCTAATTTGTCTGCTATAAGGATTGCCACCCCAGCTTTCTTTTGGTGTCCATTAGCATGGTAAATGGTTTTCCACCCCCTCACTTTCAATCTGGGGGTGTCTTTGGGTCTAAAATGAGTCTCTTGCAGCCAGCATATCGATGGGTCTTGTTTTTTAATCCAATCTGATAGCCTGTGTCTTTTGACTGGGGCATTTAGTCTATTTACATTCAGGGTAACTATTGAAAGATATGAATTTAGTGCCATTGTATTGCCTGTAAGGTGACTGTTACTGTGTATTGTCTGCGTTCCTTTCTGGTTTATGCTGCTTTTAGGCTCTCTCTTTGCTTAGAGGACTCCTTTCAATATTTCTTGGAGGGCTGGTTTCGTGTTTGCAAATTCGTTTAGTTTTTGTTTGTCCTGGAAGGTTTTTATCTCTCCTATTTTCAATGACAGCCTAGCTGGGTATAGTATTCTTGGCTGCATATTTTTCTCATTTAGTGCTCCGAAGATATCGTGCCAGTCCTTTCTGGCCTGCCAGGTCCCTGTGGACAGATCTGTTGCCAATCTAATGTTTCTACCACTGTAGGTTACAGATCTCTTCTCCCGAGCTGCTTTCAGGATTTTCTCTTTGTCTCTGGGACTCTTAAGTTTTACTATTAGATGTTGGGGTGTTGACCTATTTTTACTGATTTTGAGAGGGTTTCTCTGTGCCTCCTGGATTTTGATGCCTGTTTCCTTCCCCACAGTAGGGAAGTTCTCTGTTATAATTTGCTCCAATATACCTTCTGCCCCTCTCTCTCTTTCTTCTTCTTCTGGGATCCCAATTATTGTAATGTTGTTTCATCTTATCGAATCGCTTATCTCTCGAATTCCGCCCTCATGATCCAGTAGTTGTTTATCTCTCTTTTTCTCAGCTTCTTTATTTTCTATCATTTGGTCTTCTATATCACTGATTCTCTCTTCTGCCTCATTTATCCTAGCCATTAGAGCCCCCATTTTTGATTGCACCTCATTTAATAGCCTTTTTGATTTTGACTTGGTTAGATTTTAGTTCTTTTATTTCTCCAGAAAGGGTTTCTCTAATAACTTCCATGCTTTTTTCAAGCCCAGCTAGTATCTTTAAAATCATCATTCTGGGGGCGCCTGGGTGGCTCAGTCCGGTAAGCGGCTGCCTTCAGCTCAGGTCATGATCCGACAGTCCTAGGATCGAGCCTGCTTCTCTCTCTCCCTCTGCCTGCCACTCTGCCTACTTGTGCTCTCTATCTATTTGTCACATAAATAAATAAAATCTTTAAAAAAAAAAATCATCATTCTGAACTCTAGCTCCGACATGATACTAATGTCCGTATTGAGTAGGTCCCTGGCAGTCGGTACTGCCTCTTGTTCTGTTTGTTGAGGTGATTTCTTTGGTCTTGTCATTTTGCCCAGAGGAGAATAGATGCATGAGAGAACAAAATGCTAACAGGGAAACAACGTCCTCAGAAAATATACTCTAAACAAATCAGAAAAGACCTGAAACCAGGGGAAAAGAAAGGGGAAGAAAGAAAAAAGAAAAAGATAAAAACAAAAACAAAAACAGAAGAAAACAAAAAAAAAACAGAATATGATCAAATATGATCAGGCTAGTGCATAGATCAGTGCCACTCACTAGATTTTGGGTGCATTTTGGTCTGTTAGAAGAAAGTGCCTCCCAAAATTTTAAAGAAAGAAAAACATATATGTACAAAAATAAGGGTTAATACGATGAAGGGATGGACTATGACTGTAAAGATGAAAATTATAAAAGATGTTATAAAAGGAATTGATAAGATAAGAAGTTGTTTGAAAAAAGAAGGAAGAGGATTTTAAAAAAAAGAGAAAAAGGGAGAGAATGTGATCAGACAGGAGACTAGAACAAACACATACACTAGAGATTTAGGGTATATTTTGATCTGTTAGAAGAAACTGCATCTCAAAATTTTAAAGGGAGAACAACTTATATATATATGCCAAAAATAAGGGTAACTACTATGAAGGGATCGACTATGACTCTAAAAATGGAAAATAAATTTTTTTTTTGAAAAAGGGATTGATAAGTTGTTGGTTGAAAAGGGAAAAAGAAAAATTCAAAAAAAAAAAAGACAGTTAAAAAAAATTAACTTGGGTGCCTGGGTGGCTCAGTCATTAAGCGTCTGCCTTCGGCTCAGGTCATGATCCCAGAGTCCTGGGATCGAGTCCCACATCGGGCTCCCTGCTGAGCGGGAAGCCTGCTTCTCCCTCTCCCACTCCCCCTGCTTGTGTTCCCTCTCTTGCTGTGTCTCTGTCAAATAAATAAATAAAATCTTAAAAAAAATTAACTTTGAAAGACTAAAGAATCATGGTAAAAAAGTCATGAATTCTATGCGCAGTATTCCCCTAGCGCTGGAGTTCTCCTGTTCTCATTGATTGGTAAACTTGGTCTTGGCTTGCTGGCTGTTTGTGCTGATCTTCTGGAGGAGGGGCCTGTTGCCATGGTTCCCAAATGTCTTTGCTGGAGGCGGAACTGCCCCGCCCTTGCTGGGTCCCGGCTAAGTAATCTGCTCGGGTTTGCTCTCAGGAGCTTTTGTTCCCTGCAAGCTCTGGGTACAGCTTTGGAGGCAAGAGTGAAAATGGCAGCCTCCCAATCTCCACCCGGAGGAGCCGAGAACTCGGGGCCCCGCTCCTCAGTGCGCCCCCAGAGAAAAGCAGTCACTCCCGTCTCCCTGGTCTCCGGCCGCACTCCGTGCTCACCCGGCCTGTGACCGAGCATTTCTATCTCTGGCACCTGACCCCGTGTGGAGTCTCCATACCCAGCAGATCCCTGCGGTGTGCTCCCGCGCCGCTCCTCCCGGGGGAGGAAGGGGAGTCTCCGCGGATCTGCCGCTTGTTGGGTCCCTGCTGGAGGAGCCGTGGCCCGACTGGGCCGCGGATCACAGTTTATGGCCACCCCGAGCTGAGAGCCCTCGCCTCGGCTCTGTCTCTGCAGCCGGCTTCCCCGCTCCGATACCTGGGAGCTCTGCCTCACTCAGGCACCCCTGGTCTTTCTGTGACCCCGAGGTCCTGAGACCACACTGTCCTGCGAGGGTTCCACCCCCGCTTAGCCACTGGAGCGACGTCCCTCAGCGGAGCCGGCTTCTAAAAGGTCCGATTTTGTGCTCCGCGGCTCTATCACTTGCCAGAAGCGGCCGACCGAGGCCCCCTCCCCGGCTGTCTATCCTCCCGAATATCGCCTCGGATTCACTTCTCCGCACGCCCTACCTTCCAGCAAGTGGTCGCTTTTCTGTTCAGAGAGTTGTTGCTATTCTTTTCTTCGATCTCCTGTTGAGTTCGTAGGTGTTCAGAATGGTTTGATCCCTATCCAGCTGAATTCCTGAGACCAGACGAAATCCAGGTCTCCTACTCCTCCGCCATCTTGCTCCGCGCCCGAGATAATTTTTTTTATACAGAAAGTGTAAGATGATAATAATAAGGGCAACCATGAAGAGGAGAGGGAAAGGGAAATTTCATAGTATCTGCTCAATTTTTGTATAAATCTAAAACCGGGTGGGGTTTTTTTTTGTTTTTAAATAAGGTCTATTAACTATAAAATATATATACCTTACCAGAGAAGGGGGTCAGAGTTACTTGGTGAAAAGGCATACAAAAGGACATCACAAAGAGGGGGCATGAGATTAGAGCAGGGGGTGAGAACTAGTCATGCGTGTGTGTGTGTGTGTGTGTGTGTGTGTGTGTGTGTGTGTTGAGGGAGGCATTCCCGAGGGTGGTCTGTGGGGGCGAGCGGGGTCAGGTAGATGAGCAGAGGGGCACTACCAGCAATCCTGAGTGACTGGCCCATAGATATAGGGCAATGTCATGAGCGATGAACTGGGCAGGCAGGCAGAGTGTAATCCACGGTGCCGGTTTGGAGAATGAACTTTATCCCATTGGGAGCTGATTTTAAATAGGGAGACAGACAATGTGTCTTCTGAGATGGGGTTGACAATGTCCACATGTCTCGCCTCACAAGCCACCCAGATCACACATGGGGAAGGCCTCCAAGTCTACTGAATGCTGAGCCAGAGCAAGTTGCTGACAAGTGTCCTGCTTCTACAGAAGTCTCAGTGTCTCAGTCTTTCAGGGGAGGATCATAAAGCCCTTGATCTTCTAACTTCCCATGTAGTTTGTGTGTGAGAATGTCCACACAGTTTAGAGGCCCATTTAGAGGCTCGCGCAGGGTAACCAGCAACAATCAGAGAGCACTGCCCTAGGAGGTGACTGGGTGGTCTGGCTGCTGAGGACACGTGAGAAACACCCACATCCGATGATGTGGCATGGACTGGAGCCAGACCCCAGAAAATGAAATTCACAGCGTGGGATTGTGTCATAATCCAATTTTCTGAAGTAAAGATATAGAAGGAAAATGACAGAGTATGTGTAAAACCTTGAGATAAACACACACACACACACAAATAAGTGGAGAAGAAACCAGCATGTGTTGTGATTATCCCGAGGAAGAATTATTTTATTCAACACGGCCAACATCGGTTCTCATAAATATCACTTCAGAAACAATAGACAACTAATCTGGTTATAAAAGCAAACAATAATTACTATTTATTGAGTGCTTTCTACATGCCAGGCACTTGGCTATAATTTCTCCCATTTTCATAGTAAAAGCACTTCTGTTGAAAGAGTTGAACTAATTTGCCAATATCAGCCATGCAGGAAGCAGGACCAGGCTCATAACCACACTCTGACTTTAGACTCCATGTTCTCAGTCATGGTACTTTTCTGTCCCCAACTCTGAAAGAATGAAAAACACCCTTCAATAAAATTCAGCATCTCAATCAAGTAATTCCAAGAAGATTTTAAATGTTCAGAATGGAGCATTGTGGAACAGCTTGGGGGACAGAGGTGGGTTCAAGTTCTAACTCTGCCACATACCTGCTCTGGAAATGGTAGAGAGACTCCACAAGCTCAAGTACTTCAGTTCACAGCGTCCTTGTTCGAATGAAATGTGATGGCATAAATAAAGTGTCTAATACCTGATACATCACAGAGGCTCTGTCCATGTTAGATCAGCCCTCATCATTTCATGTCTCATGATTTGGTCTCCTGAATGGATTTCCCCAGCATCAGGGAATGAACTGATTACTTTGGCAGCTATGTCTCCCAATGAAAATGAAGATGGTGATACCCAGTTTCGTGTCATTAGCTTGGTAAGGAGTCATCTTGCAGAGTGAGATGAGCCCCAGAGAGCCTCTAAGTTCTGTTCTCTAGGTATGTGAGGTTGTGCACCAGAGTTTGAGCTCATTAATCTCACCAACATCCTGTCTGGACCAGCAGTCAGCCTCCCCTCTCTGATGTCAAGGCAAACATCTCAATTCCTCTTTGATGACTTGGTTTTTATGGCTTCTACTGATGACAGTATAATCATATGGTTACTAGCAGCCCAAACTGCTCGTCTGGATGGCATATCCATACTAGTTGTCCGAGAGAATAAAAACAAGCTCCGTCAGTGGGCAAGCTCAGAAGTGCACACCCTGTTGAGGCTGTGATCTCACTCCCCAGCATCGGTGTGGCGCCTGGAGCCAGCCTCACCGGGATCCCCTTACCTCTCCCCATGCCATGGAGGTGGGATTTCTGTCTACTGAAGGGAACACTGCATGGGGAGCTGTTACTCTAGGCATGGTACAGGGTAGGAGCTCAAGAGTTATAGAAAGCAAGGATCATAATTTTATAGGACAATGTCCAAAGTTCCTCTTCCTGATATTATGGGTTATTTATTTTTCTACACAGCCCCTTAGGGTACTTGGTACAAGTTCTCAGGAAGGAAGATGACAGATACAGATATCTACTTGAAGAAGACAGGGTTTTTCTGTTTATTTATTTCCTGATGTATCCCAAGCATCTAGAAGAGCGTTTGGCAACATCAGGGGTATAGGATATATTCCCAGGGCCTGATACGTCACTGATACTCTGTCATCACTTATCCCAATACCATCCCCCTTCACCATCACTGGGACCATCACTAAAAACTAACCACAGAACAATGGTGCTTCATGCTGAATCTCTGATCGCACACACTCCTAATTGGTTTCCAACCCTGAGACCAGACGAAATCCAGGTCTCCTACTCCTCCGCCATCTTTCTGTAATTCGGTTTCCAACCCTGGAATGTTCGTTTAAGCATTATTACAATAGCCTTATTAACTTCACTCATCAACATATCTTCACCTATTATGCATGCCCTTTTGTTCTACTGCCCAGTCTAGAAGAGACAGATACCAAGAGGCTCAGATTACCCAATTGCTGAAAATAGGTTTTTCTGATTATTTCCCCAAATGTCTATCTTCTATTCTCTTGTTCCCACTTCTGCAGGGCTGGTTCAATTTCTCTTTCTCACTTACATGGACCAGTTCCAAAACTTCCTCATTGCTTGCACTGTTTCTAATGCATTCCACCACTACCACCCATCCCCCAATGAAAGAGAACTTCCTGGTTGCCTTCTAAATGTTGTGCTGATTGCCCTACTTCTCCTAGGCTCGGCATTACCTTCCAAATACCAACTGAACTCCCTGGGGCCTTTGAAGGTTCTTGGTCGTTTGTCCCCATCTCCACTTCCTCCCCACCTGCCTCCTCTCCCTTCCATGCTGTGATTGCACCACAACAAATGATTCATCATTCCCAGAACACACACCTGCCCCCTTTCACCTTCTTCCCTCAGCTGGAATATCAAATATCTTTATCCTCAATAGGATCATCCTTCAAGACAAAGTTCAAATATGACCACATACATCAAGACTTTTTCTATTTGTCCCTTTGGTTATTGAAATGTACCCTACTCTCATACCTTCTTGCGCTTTTTAAAGATGCAGTGTGTTTATACATGGGGGTAGAGGTATTTATATTCACGGGTGTATCAGCCTACGTCCTATAATATTTTGGAAGATGTAGCATTACAGAACGGCCACAATACTTTTTAGCTTCTCCAGTCAAGAACTGAATCCCAGAACTGTCACCAATAACCAGTGAAAGATGGGACAGTGAACATGGAGATGTTTAAATACTCATTTGTAGCCATGGAGAAAACCAGCTGGTTACCACGATTAACCCAAACTCACTTATAAAGAAATGTAATGGCAACTGATATTTAAGTGGATGTCCTGTAAGCAACAGTTAGCTAAGCTTCAGTTTCCTGGGGCCATGGTCTCAACCCCTTGTGACATATTTTGATGCACATCAGCCATGTGATGCTGGCCAGAAACCAAGATTGTCAGTTCTCAATAGCACAAACTACAGGCTGGCTAGTAAATAGTGGACTCACACCACCGTACTGTAAGTTCAGATTACCCGATTTCTGAAACAGAAAACTCAGGGCCTTCACGTCTTTCCATCTCCCTGGATTGGAGAAGTATGTGCCCCTCCCTAAAGATAATCAAATTCCTGTGCATATGCTACCTTGTGCTTTCCATTCTCGGACTCACCTGGTGAGTGAGGCATGCATCCCACCATTCAGAGGGTAGTGTGGTGGAAGCCTGGTGGATGTCGGGGAGCAGAGAAAATCAGAGCAAACAGACTGAGTTCATCAAGAAAGCCAACAAGATTGTTATTCCAGGTGTGTCTCATGGGCAATCTGTATGAAGTTGCCAACAGAGTTCCGCAGTCCCAGGGGGATTCAAGGTGAGGCCTGGGATCCAGAGTGCTCACCAGCATTTTTAAATGTTGTGTGCATGTGGAACTGGGATTTCAAAGCTGCTCTGGCACAAAGGGATCAGAGGGAGGCCATTCTGATCCAGCGTGTATCAGGCTGTCCCTTATCATGCTGGGAACCCTTCTCCATCCTTGGCCCAGCACAGGAAGGGCTTTGTTTCCTTTCTATTTTTTCAGAGGGGGGGTTGTGTTGAGAATGTGAATATACACTAAATAGCTCAAGAGCTTGAGGAAGCGGGTCTATGTCTCGTGTAACATTGGAGAGAGTGGCATTATCTTCACCAGAAAGAAAAAACAAAACGAAAACAGAAAGCACCTCCAAGTCAGTGTGAGCTGGATCGGCACAGTAGGGCATCATGTTAGTGTTCTAGGGCTCCTGTATGACGTGTCACAACCGGGTGGCTTCAAGCAACAGAACTGTGTTCTCTTGCAGTTCTGGAGGCTGGAACTCTGATGAGATCAAGGTGTTGAGGAGCCATGCTTCCTCTGAGGCTCTCGGGGAGAATCTGTTCCATGTTTTTTTCTTGGTCTCTGGTGTTCCCAGCAATCCTTAGTGTCCCTTGTGTGTAGACGCCCCTCTTCGGCCTTCCTTGGTCACCACCTGGTGCTCTTCCCTGTGTCTCTGAGTCTTTTCTGCTTTTCTTACGAGAACACGCATCGATTTGGATTAGGACTCACCCTAACTCAGTGCAACCTCCTCTTAACTGGATTATACCCGCAAAGACCTCATTCCCAAATAAGGTTACATTCAAATGTACCAGGGGTTAGGACTTCACCATATCATCTGGGGGGACATCAATGCAGCCCATAAAGCATCCAAAAAGCAGTGGACAAGAGCACATTGTGCAGGGCACCCCCTCAGTCTGCCATGAGAGCTATAGAGACAGAACAGGAAATGTCCTTGTGGTGTGATAAGGTTACCCCCGGTTCTCTTTATCTAGTATTGGGAAGTAGGCTGATACCTTGAGACTCGTCATACCCTTGAGGTTTTTGGGTAGGAATGGAATATGGGATTTTCTGGGGTCTGGGTATGCAAAGAATAGAAAAGGAGTGACTTTATGCCTCAAGCTGTTGGAAGGGGTCTCGTACCTTCCACCACTTACTTAATTTCATTCCATAACAATCGTACAAGACTTTCTGTGTTTCAGATATATTTCTAAATCCTGGACTCTTCCTCCAGCCCCAGAAACGTATGTATCGTATACCCCAAGCATGAAGTACATGGTGGGAGGGCATCTGTTAAACGATAGACATTTGTTTGTTTGTTTGTAAGCCTGACTATCCCTGGAACACAAATGAACAAATGGGCACCTGAAAACTCTGCCATTTGGTCAGTTCTTCAAAACTTTGGAAAAGGTCTTCTAGCTCATTTTCAAAGATGATTTCCTGGCTTCCAGGGCAGAATTTATCCAGCAAATTAACCAACCGCAGATGCACCAGGAGGTTGCAATTGGCTGGGGCCCTGCTAAGGAGACACTGGCACCGGCACCCGACTTGGCTGCTGGCAACAAGAGCTGGCTTAGCATGTTAATGACCCTTTTGCCAAGCTCTTAGTGCTTTTCAGATAATTTCTCCACCAACAAGCCTACCTGCTATAAGCACTTTATGTATTTATTTTTTTCCCTAAGTGCATAATGTTATCCTTATCTGTTTACGGGACAAAAGAGACATTTCAATCATGGTCTCTGTGTAAGATCTCCGAGGATAAAATCTATATCTCTATTTACACGCTGTATGACCTTGGGCACATTCATTAATCTTTCTTTGAATCAGGTTCGTCTGGTGTAAAAGGGGGCTGACGAATCTGATAAGAGAATTAAATAAGATAATTCATGAAAAGCACTGACGCGGGTCTGCCCCTTAGCAAGAGCTTAATAAATGAAAGCTTTTGTTAATACAGTGGAACCCCGTGATTACACAGGTCAGGATATATATGAAACTAGCAGTAGGCTTCCATCTTCCATTGCAGGCTCACTCACTCTTGGCATTTGATTAACCTTGAAATAAAGGTACTTCGCTTTTTTTAGACGATTGCATTGCTTTGTCTCACCTGCAGGGGCTTAACTATAATGTAGTCCTGGTGCCATATTTGAATGGAGTTGTATGATTGGAAATAGATGTAAAAACTGATGTGGTATATACATGAAATGTCACTTTATGATTTGCTATGTTTTCTTCATATTCTCTCTCTCCCTCTCCCTCTGTCTCTCCCTGCCCCCCTGCCCCCCTACCCCGTGTGAGGACACAGCAGGAAGGTGACCATCTGCAAGCCAGGAAGCCACTGAAACCCAATCATGCCTTCATCTGATCTCAGACTTCCAACCCCCAGAACTGTGAGAAAACAAATACCATCTATGACACACTGTTATGCCAGCCCAAGCTAATACACGCCACTCTACTACTTCTCTATTAGCTCGCACCTACGGACTTGTGTGCAGCTCCCTCACGGCAGTTTACAGAGTGGGAAAACTGCGTGTAGGTTGGACTGCCATCACAGGAAGCACATGGCCACTGCAAGCCAGCCCCACATAGGCGTGCCCTGCAGGACAGTTGTGCGGGGAGGTGATCTCAATGAGAAGAATGTGGGTAGTATTTATGTGTGTTCATTATGCACTGGAATAGGCATGCCCACAGTGATTGCAAATGGATTGGTTGGCTGCGCAGGGAGTTTGAAAAAAAAAAAAAAAACTATGGGGAATTAGGTGTCATATAGATGAGCAACATATGGATGGACCACTTAGAGCACAGTAAATGAAGATATTATGATGAAACTAAATGAGCACCAGGAGACACAGCTTATGGGGAAAACCCTCAGTAGTCAGGAGGATGAGGTAAACATCCTCTGGATGTCAGCCAGCCTCTTTCCCCAGGGACGCTGGCACCTTCTCCATGGGCCTACGCAAAACACATCTATGGCATCAGGAATGAAGACTATGTTGTGTGGCCTGGAAAAGCTGGACATCCTTCGCCAACCTGGACTGGCCATTGCTACTGCCAAGCACTGAGAGTGTCTGCAGCGGCGACGGGGCTAGGTACTCAGTTTATAGGTGATCGTGCATATTCAGATTTGCCCCAGCGTTCATCCCTCTTGTCCCAGCGTCCCATTAGCTCCCCTTTTCATTCTCAGAAGTGTCCTACTTTGGAAAATAAAGTGCATGGTCACCACCAAATGCAACCCCTCTGCTACCAGGTGGTTGGTGGAGCCGTTTACCCTTCCACAGTAGAGTGGGCAGCGATTTATTCTAATGGAAACACATACATATTCTGGATACGCATTTGTCTACCCTGCAGGAAATAGTCTAATGGAATCATCCTTCAGCGACGTGTGGAAGTCATTAGCATTCTGTCCCACTTTGCGCTGACACTAACCAAGGAGATCATTTTATGGTGAAGGAGAATTTAGAATAAACTAAAACTTACAAATTAATTTTTTTCACCATGTGCCTTGTAAAACAAAATCACTAGCTTGATAAACAGAGGGATCGAGTTTCTGAGACTCCACACACAGAATTGAGGTAGCACCCAGCAAGGTTAGGATGCTGTATCACAGAACGAGGGGTGTCCCTTAAACCAACGGCTATTTCTATTAGTCAAGAGTCTGCATCCGAAGAGGAGGCAGAAACCACACGGCATTGTGAAAGTGGGAAGTTTAACATAAAAGATTATTAGCTAAAATTGGAGATGGCCCGTCAGGGGACAAAGGGACATCTACAGAATACAATGGGGACAGATCTGGAGAGCAGACACACTGCCATTAAGTCTGAGGCAGGTTACCCATGGGAGGACAGACTTCCAAGAACCCCGCCCCTTGGCCGAGACCGAGACCCCATCTCCGTGTCCTTCCGCTTCCCACACACGCAGCCCTGTGCTTGGTGGGTTTGGATGTCTAGTGCCCAAAGGATGCCCATTTGGACCAGGATTTACAGTAAAATGTATATTAAATCAGAATGTGAGACTCACTCCTAAGCATTATGGGCTCCTCATAATGTCATACCACCCAAGACATGAAGAGGGTCCCTGCACTTGCTGGGGTGACCAATTCTGATCACCGATGGGAAGTTTATTTCTAAAAACCTTTGTCAGGAAACTATGGTGTCAAGAAAGACAGTGTGTGAAATCCAAGAAATGCACTTGACTATTTCTTAGATACCTCATACCCCAAAATAATAGCCAATAGGAACTTTTGGCAATCCAATAAAGAAAGATCCTGCGTGAATAAAGGCATCAGAGACACCACCAGAAAGAAAATTCCAATTACCTGAGACTGTCAGAGGGGTTGGAGAAGATGAGTTAGGTGGTGGTAGCAGAAGGCTCCAATTTACTAAATTATTCCTTTGACTAACTATAGAAGCCATAGCTACCACACATGTTTTATTGATTAATATAACCCCCCACACACACACACTTCTTTCCACTAGTTCATCACTTCTAGTGGTACCAACATACAAGTTTCAGGAGAATTTAAATATATTGACATTCTCTGGATCCCTCACCTTCAAAAACCTGGTAACAATCTCTAGACTAAACAGAGTTTAAAAGTACCTGGATGTAATATGCTAGTTCAGGTTCTCATGATGCATTTCTTGCTATTTCTGGAAGGTTCTCCAGGATATGTCTCGTTTGCTGCCACACCAGCTGCCCCAAGGACGGGGACCCAGCCACTTACTACATTTGTGCCCAGGACAAATCAGCTCCTCTGAACCTTGGTTTGCCCATCTGTGAAGTAGAGAAAGATGCTAACCTGCTGCCTGGGGTTACTATGAGGCACATGAGGTAATGTCTATGAAGGAACTGGGAAAACATTAAAACAGCATCAAATTGTGTTACTTTTTACTGACTGCAGAATTTTTATATCATGCTCAAGGTAGTTAATAGAAAGACTCTTTAAACACTTTCATCTTGGTGTCTGTATAAAACAAAATCCTAATGAAAAACAAGACAAAAAAGAGAAAAAAATATGTACAAACAAAAACCTCAATGAACAATAGGAGTCAAAGAAGAAAACATGGTCTTTCTGCAAATGCCTAGAAACATGTACTGATATCTTCCTCCTGAGGCCTACCAGAGGCTTCTTGCTGCATTGCCACAGACTTACCATTAGCTGGTTCAAAGTCTAAAGTACACAGTAGAGGGGCACCTGGGTGGCTTAGTTGGTTAAGCAGCCAGCTCTGGATTTCTTCTCAGGCCATGATCGCAGGGCCCTGGGACAGAGCCCCTCGTTGGGCTCCGCACTCAATAAGGAGTCTGCTTCAGATTTTTCTCTCTCTGCCCCTCCCCCTGCTCTCTCTCTCTCTCTAAAATAATAAACAGAAAAATCTTTAAAAAATAAAATGAAGTACAGAGTAGACCTAAAGCAGAGGCTTCTTTTTTTGTGTGTGCAGGGCCCACTTGAAAACTAGCAGCCTATGGGTTACCCAGTAAATGGATTTGGAAAGTATTCCCAAATGTGGTATATGGTTACCTCCAAAATTCAGAGAGAGAAAGAGAGAGAGAGATTATAAGGTAGATATACACACACCCTATTATATTTTCTTGTAAGGAATATATATATATTTCTTGGTTCTATTTCTCTGGAGAACCCTGATTAATACAGTAAATATGATCTGGAATTTGAAACTCTTTTTCTTTTTTTAAAATAGATTTTATTTATTTATGTATGTGACAGAGAGAGAGCACAAGCAGGGGGAGCAGCAGAGGCAGAGGGAGAAGCAGGCTTCCCGCTGAGCAGGGAGCCTGACGTGGGGCTTGATCCCAGGACCCCAGGATCATGACCCCAGCCGAAGGCAGATGCTTAACTCGCTGAGCCACCCAGGCGCCCTGAAACTCTTTTTCTTTATCTGACTCAATTCGGTGTATATTTCCCTACGCCATATTTATTTTTTGTTGATTTTAAAATGTAATGAAGCACAACACGAATAGTACATACACTTCAACACTTTTAGGGCAATCTCTGTGTCCTTTCTGCAAATCCTTTCTGACCACTATTTACCATATCCATTGTGTCCTTTCCCTGATGCTTATTATCAAGATCTATGACCTGATCCCCCCTCTCCTACCCTGAGCTCTTCAGTGGGAGCCTCCACATTGTGCGATAGAACAGGGGCCCTCTATGGGAGTCTGCTCCAGCTGCCATAACAACACACCACAGACTGGGTGGCATCAACAATGAAACCTCATCTTCTCCTGGTTCTGGAGGCTACAAGCTTGGGATGGAGGTGCCAGTGGGCTTGTTTCCTCCGGAGGCAGAGGCTTCTCCGGCTTGCAGACAGTAGCCTTTCCTATGTCCTCACATTCCCTTGCTCTGTATATGCACATCCCTGTGTCTCCCTCTCTCTCACAAGGACTCTGCTCCTGTTGGATCAGTGCCCCACATTTACGACCTCACTTGACTTTCTCATTACCTCCTTAAAGGCTCTCTCTCCAAATATAATTGCACTGGGGATTAGGGCTTTAACTCAGAACGTTAGGGGGACACAATCAGTATATAAGATCCATTTTCCAAATCCATCATTCTCATGTTATTTTTTGTGTTCTATCTCCACACACACACACACACACACACACACACACAACATAAACCCTTTAATTAATTTCCCATATTTCTTTGAAGACTAAAATCCTTACCCTAGCCTGCAAGACTCTGAATGGTGGGGTTGTAGCCTATCCTTCCAACACCCTGCAAGGCCCCATACTTCACCCCAAGGACCAGGCTTATTGGACTTCCATTCTGCACCCTTTTCAGGCTCTCCTCACCACAGCCTTGGCAGACACTTCCCTGTGGCCTGGGGCAGGTTCTTCCCCTATCCCATTGTTCATTCTCATAGCATCCTATACCTCTGCTCCCTGGACAGTGGCATAGTGGGATTCTACCCTGACTTTGTGATCCTCTGATGTTGCCACCCCCATCTAGACTGCATGCTCGGGTGTGGGCAGACGTCTTGCCTATTTCCCTCACCTTATCTTTGAAGTCCAGCACTGTGCCTGTCACAGCGTAGGCTGAGTTAACACTTGTTGAGTAAATTAATAATGTCCTTGCTGAGTGCAGGTGCACAGATACTTTCTCCCATTTCTGCCCCTCTGCTGAAGTTAGAACATATATCCTACTGGTAGGCAGAATAATCACCTTCCAGAGATGCACATGTCCTAACCCACAGAAGCTATGAAAATGTTACCTTATATGCAAAAAGGGCCTTGAGGATAAGATTAGATTAAGGATTTTAGATGAGGAGGTCATTCTGAGTCATTATGGTTGGGTCTTTACAGGTGAGGCTGGGAGGCAGGAACGTCAGGATTGGACTCAGGAACACCACACTGCTGGCTCTAAAGATGGAGGAGGGACCAGGAACCCAGGAGTGCAGGTGGTCTCCAGAAGCAAGGAAAGGCAAGGGCATGGACCTACCCTAGGGCCCCCAGAGGGAGCACAACATGCAGACACCTTGCTCTGAGCCCAGGGAGATCCACTTCTGACTTATGACCTTAGGAACTAATGCATCTCTCTTGGATGGCATTCACGTGAGTACTCTTCTTATGATCCTCAGTAGGGCTCAGATTCCACAAGGACAGGAACTATAGCTTCGGTACCTCTCTTTATAGCCAGCATGGTGGTATCCCCCTAAAACTGACCTCTCCGATGGTTTAACTTTTGAGGGTTTACTATGATTTACTTTAATGGAGGCCTTGGTGTGAATTATGGACAAGGGGAAGTGAAACTGAGGGATTCTTTGAGTTCTACTTCATATTGTATTAATTTGTGAAAAAAATCAATATAGCATCGAAAGAGAATTCAGCCAAGGCATTTTCTTCTAAACATACCATGTGCATTTCTTCCTCCAGACCCTTCCCTATGCTACTTCTTCTGCCTTACAATGCTTATCAATTCTTGCTTTCCACTCTTGCCATTGCCACTCAGAACAAAGATTAGGAGTGCATTACTCACTCACCTCATTCAAGGGAACTCATCAGGGAACATTTCCAGGAAATCCCAAGGCTATCCTCAAGGTTGCATTTAAAGTATTTATCAATGACTTCAGGAAGTGAGCTCATCAAAGACCCTGGGAACTATGAGGTATTGGTGGACCTGCAGAGATTCCATAATAGTCACTCAAATTCTCCATTATGAATGATTGTCTCCTAATAGGGTAGTAAAACTTGTAATGGAAACATAAATGCTTGTAAGTCTGAGCTAAGAAAAAATATCTAGGCTCATTTAGGGTAAAGAGGGACATATTTTTCACCTCTGCTTGCCTATTCATTATGTTATATCTTACAAATTCAACACTCTTAAAATCAGCTTTTTTCATCATACTAAGGACCCATTGATGAATTAGGGCTTTGCATTATTCAAGTACTTACTTAATCAGGATTTGCTTTAAAAAAAAAAAGAAATGATAAAGCAGTTTTGACCCTTTAACTCTTTACATCAGGTGTCAAATTTGGGTTTGCACTCTTATAAAAGGAAGAATTGGGGCATTGAAATTGCCTGAAATAATGAAGTTTCTCTTGCTTAACGGTTGATACATTTTCTTGCTCTGAAATGGTTCCATATCTTCTTCTGCAGTTCTAAATTGTCCTCTACAGAGGCTTGGACAAAGTGTCACATCCTTAAAGTGGAGCCAACTGGAGATATGACAGAAGCAAAAATGTTTATTACATAGACTTCTGCTGTGCTCTGCAGGGTGGAAGCTACTCAGGGACAATATTGCTCTTTATGCTTTCATAAATGTTATAAATAACACTTCACTTATTTTCATAAGTGGGATTTATCCAACAATCCTGCAAAGAAATCACTGTTTTTCCCATCATTTTCAAACACGAGAGCTTGAAGCCTGTAAAGATGAGGGGACTTACCCAATCTGAGAACCTGAATTTTTAAAGTTCCAATGAGAAGAATTTTTCCAACTTGGAGAGGCAGAGAAGGCTTTTATAAAAAAGGAGCACTTGGCTTGTCTCCTAGTCATATTTTTTGGGGAAAGCATAAATATGGAAAGTGTAAGCATTCAGGGTAGATGAAATAGTGCTTACAGAGGCACCAAAGAACCAGTGTTCATGAATTTTTAAGGAAATGACTGTAGACTGATGAGTGATTTACCCGGAGAACAAGAGGGTAGATCATAAAAGGGCATATAGAATACTGTGGACTATTTTAGGGGGCAATAGGGAACTACAGAAACTCTGCCACAGAGGAATGATGTGATTAGAACTGTAAAAACTAACGTGAAAGGAAAATATTGGCAAAGCAGCAGGGAGATACCAGTGAGGATAATCCCCCAGTAATGTGAGTGAGTGGTAACGTCCATTGGGAATGAAGAGGAGGCAATTAGAAATTACACACAATATATAAGGAGCAGTCACAGTTGACACTAGGAATTTGAACCTTGGTTATGCACAAGATGGTTGAGATGCTATTGCAATGTTCCTAGAAATAGACACTTGTCTACTAAACCGATCCCAGCTAAAGCAGTGGCAGTTGGGTTGAAGAGGAGTATGTTTTTCTCCTGCAACTGTGCTTAGAGATACACTCAGAGTGTATTCAGGTCAGGAGACTATTTTCCCGATGGTGCTGCTATGGAGACACTGTGTCTATAGGGTATAACTGGAGTCCCTGGAGGGAGCATTGGCAGGCTATGAGGGCCAAGCCAGTGAGGTGGGTCAACATGGTGGAGGTCTTGAAAGTGACTTCTGACATTTTGAATTCTAACTTCTCAGTCCATCGTTTTAGAAAATCCTTCTTTGTACTCAGTGTAGACAGCTTTCATCCATAAAATATCATTCAAGAAAACATGACTGGGTATGTACCTAGCAGATGTCATTTAGAATATGTTTGTAATGTGAAATAGACGTGTCATGCACTAAAGAATCCATAACTTTGCTCAAGTCAAGGTGTACTACATCCATCATGATCTTCATCTCTGAGCACCATCCCCCTGTCAGGGAAGATCAGATTCATCAGGCGGGAAATGCGCCTTTTGAAAACCTTCTACTTAAAAGTATTACCACCTACATATCCATGCTCTTCTGTGGCACCACAATCATTTCAGTAAGCATTTTGTGGCCCGGTGAGAAGACAGATAACTGGCGTACAAATAATATAGTTTCTTATGAGAGTTGGGCATGTATAATTTGTCTCCTTACATTTTCCCCTGAACCATGCCTCATTTCTTAGCTTGGGAAGGATGGCACACATCTCATTTACTCCTTACACACATCCTGTCTAGTACACATCAGTGTCCTTGACTCTACAGGTAAAGAAATTGGCACACAAAGTGGTTACGTAGCCCTCGTTCGCAAGCTGGTCATTGAAGATACAGGATTTGGACCAGTCCTGGCTATCAAATGCTCCTTCTATCACATGACAGCATAACACAGCCTTGGTCAAAGATGTCTGTGCTGTAGCTTCCTTGTGGCATAGACATTAGTCGACAAATAGATATCGGACAAGGTTACACACTGTACAGGCAATAGGATGATTGCACAGTCTCTGTCCTCAAGGAACGTATACTCTAGTGGGATAAAGAGATAATTAGCAGTGAAGTACAGTAGATTGGGTAACAGATCTGGGAAAGGAGGTCTGGGGTCTGGGGGACAATGGGAGGACAGAGCAGTAAGAAAACCTCACTTTGGGATCTCTGGGAGGGCCTCCTGGAAGAAGTGTGGAGTCCTTGGAAAATAAGTAGGAGTAAGCCAGATAGGTGTACTTGGTCCCGGTGGCTAATATTTAAAATCTAGGTCGGCAAAGAAAGAAAAGGAGGACGACAGTTACTGGATGAAATCCTAGCATATACAGAAATAACGGCTGAACGTGTTTATTGTAGTCTCCCAACTATTTTGTGTGCAAATATGGGACTAGTGCATGTGGGGCTATTGTGTAGACACAGATGTATTCATTGTCCCCCAAACAGCCATGTATAATGTGTTGTATTATACACCCTGAAGCCCAGGCAGATGTGTCTGTAGCTCCTTGGCAAGCCTTGAGGAGCTTAGGTGATCTTATCTGACAACTGACAGGTCCACGAGCAGGGTCTCAGCTATAAGACTAAGATACATTGGTTAGAATTTAGTGTGAAGATTGAGCAGGTAACATTTCTAGTATGGTCTAAATGAACACACACACACACACACACACACACACACACACACACACACACAAGCTCCCACGTCCACACACAGACACACAGGCAATCCAGGGCAGAGCCAGGGCAGTCCCTGCTCACTTGCAGTGGAAGTGGGAGAGACCTTTCCCATGAGTGTCTAATTGAGAAATTCCCAGAATCCTGCAGTCTAACTCACCTATGTACTTCCTCGGATTTTCTGAGACCTACATCCTGGTGAATGGTTTTCTAAATAACACATCTTTGGGTCTTTGTAGATGTGTGGCAGGTCCATGGAAATGTGCCAAACGTGACGACCCTCACAGTTCTGGCCCAGGGCTATGTCTCACAAGTAAACAGAATGTAGGTTCTTCTTTGCAGCTACCCCAGGTCTGTGGAGATCAAGCATGGAAGCAGGATGATCTGGCCATTAAAATGACCATGATTTTATAAAAATGCAAACTATCTTTAGTCAATTAGATGATCTTGTTTTTAGTTTGTTTCATTTTGTGTTTTGTTTTTCCCATCCCAGAGGCATTAGAGGAAACATAATTTATCCTCTAGGAATACGGACCAGGTGAGACAGAGTGAGGGAACCTCCCTCCTACCTTCTGATTGGCAGTAGAATGTGATTGGTGGGCTTTGGGGTAAAATCCTGACTCTGCTTCTTACTATCTATAAGACCTGGAATAAATCATGTTATTTCTGTGGAAATGCTCCCCTCATCTGTTGCATATGATAAGAAAATTACACTAACTCGAGATTAACTGAGGTGACCTGTCTGATGGTAAAGGACTTGGTTTCCCCTCCACCCTTGCATGTCCTCCCACTATTGACATCATCCTCCATCATTCTGTCACATGGGGTCTAGTACCACCACCACCACCCACCTATCTTTCCTGCCTTATTGTTTGATCCAGAGCTACCTGTTTAAGGAATAGATTCAAACTGTAAAGGGTCTAACACATCTATGGAGAGCAGTGGTTTTCCATCTTGACTGCCCCAACTCATCGAGGGAGCTTTTTAAACAAAAACCGTGCCCTGGCAAGTCTACGCTGGTCTAGGTTAAGGCTTAGACATCACTTTCAGAGCTCCCCAGGTGATTCAGAAGTGCCTCCAGCATCAGAACCATGGCCTGAGGATGGTGTTTCTCAGTGTGGGACCAGAACACACCTACATCTGGGGTTCTGGTTCAAAAGCAGGGACTCTGAGACCACCCAACTGCTCCCTCAGACTCTCAGAAACTGGAGACCACAATATGCATGTTCATCAAGCTCCCCCCATGATAATTATGCTCCATCAAATTTGAGAACCAGAGTTCATGTGCAAACCTCTCACTTTTTTATATGTGGACACTAAGGCTTCCAAAGTAGAAGAACTGACCTGAGATAGCAGCCAGGCCATGGGGTCTCGTCCCAGGTATCCTGAGATATAATCCAGCATTCATTCCAATGGGTTATATTCCAAAGAGACAGAAAATCTGAAAGCTCTATTATACTTTGTGCAGAAAATTAAGCAGAAACTTTCTGAGTCAACTGAAAGTCAAATAAAATTTATAATAGAAACATTAATAAAGCCATAAAGCAAATAAAATTTAAGTAATCCACATTAATGAGATACAAAAAAATTGTTTTTGCTAAAATAAAAGAAAAGCCTGCTTGGAACATGACATGAACATAGCAATGACCTCTAACCAGGAGGGTTACTTAGATTTCGACATGGCTTACTTCTTTGTGCCAGGTGATTTCCTTACCACCTTTCTCATTCCTAGAATAGAAAACACACACACACACACACACACACACACACACACACACACTGATAGTACCACTTACCATGATACCGGTTCCACTTTACTTGAACAGACACAAACACATCACTTATGTATTGAACCATCATGTTTTATTTTCTCATTAACCTGAAAGAATTAAATCAATGTAACTGGACATTTCATGACAGTAGAGTCATAAACACAAACCTATATCTGGGGCTAACAATGTCTGTTCATGAATGTGAAGGGATCCAGGGTCTGTACATTGTTTTTCAAAATCCTTGCAATAAATTTGCACCTGCACACACATGCACACACCTTCACATATAGAATGTCAAGATCTGGGACAAGTTGGGCAGACCACAGTTAGAGAAACACCAGCTTTGCAACATAAAATAAACATACTTCATGACTTAGATTTCCCAGGAGATAAAAACAATTAGAAAAATCAACTGTACCTTTGTTTTTAGCTCTGCATTTATGAAGTAGATGTTTGTGCTAAGTAGGTGATTGTCTTTTGATATCTGGTTTGACCAAATGAAGATTTTTAAGAACAGCTTCTCATAACGAAGCAAAGCGGAAAATTCAAACATGCAGTTGAAATGTGCACTCACTCTACCAAGTGTCCATTTGCTGGTCTAGCATTTAACAGACCAAAAGGTCTATTTTACGATCAGTTTTACAGTATCATTCAATATCTTCAATATCTAATATCAATATCTTGGTATATCATTAACTGTGCTTATTGGACATGAAATAAAGACATTTTCTTGCTCATAATTTTTCCAATTAAATATTCTACCTCTGTGATTGTTTATGACCACTTAGGGGATTTTATTCCTGCAAGTATACTTGGGTATCATGTATACAGATATATGAATAATATTTTATTTAGTAAATCTACCCAGCTTTTTATTTGTGATTTTTAAACATCTATTTTATTCTTTTTTAAAAGATTCAATTAATTTATTTATTTGAGAAAGAGAGAGAATGATCATGAGCAGGGGAGAAGCAGAGGGAGAGGGACAAGCAGACTCTGCGCTGAGCATGGAGCCTGACCCAGGACTCGATCTCATAACCCTGAGATCATGACCTGAGCTGAAATCAAGAGTTGGACGCTTAACCAACTTAGCCACCCGGGAGCCCAACATCTATTTAATTCTTATAAATTTTACTCCAAACCAGTTTTCAAGTAGGTCTCTACTTTCTTGTTATTACTACATTGTTCATACTCAAAACTTTTCTTTCTCTGCAATTAATTTTACACGTTAGATGAGTATCTCCCTAATTTTTCCCAAAGCCAAATTTTAAAATACTATCTAAGAAATCATCAAATAATCATTTTAACTTCACATTTGAACCACTGCCCTTCCGTATATTAATGTTTAAGTAATACATGATGTCTCTTTCTATTACATTTTCCCCGTCCTATACCAGCCCCGCAGGACTTCAATTATCTTAGGTTTACAGTAAATGTGCTATCTGGCAGGTTAGAACCCCCTCCAGTGATCTCCTTTCATAAAATTGTCTTGGATATTACCCTATGTTTATTTTCTCAGATTTTCTTCAGAATCACTTTGCCAACTAGCATAACATCACAGTAAGATTTAGGTAGCACCATGTCCAGGCTATAAACTGACTTTTGACAAGTCATAATTTTCACAAAATTAAGTGAGCCTCTCCAAGAACACAGGACAGGTCTCTATACACTTTTAAACTTTTGTTTTCAAATACTGTGTTTTTAAGTTTATCACCAGGTACTGCATGCATTTGTCACTGCTCATGTGACAGGTAATGTTTTGATGATGCCAAAGAGAAAAATCAGAGGCACCTTCCTGAGTGTAGTTTGTTTGTTTCCTGTGCACACATCTGGAAGTAATAAACATCAATGTTTCCAAGAATATTTGAAAATCTAGAACTTTCACTCGACTCCATAATCAAATTGCCCCACTAGCCTCATTGCCCTTGGTCAGTATTTCAATGACCCCTTGCTCTTCTTCCCCTTTGGAACCTTGAACCACTCACAGCCTGTCCTATAGTCTTTGTTGTGCCATCTGGCTCTTCTGCTGAATCCTCTCGAAATTTGTCACTGGCTCTTTTTCAGTCTCCCCCTTGGTCCTTGGCCATAGCCTTTCCTTATGCTCCTTGGCAGGGGAGCTGAGTGCACTTTGACAATGATTCAGTATGACTTGGGACCTCAGTGAGGAAGTGACCAGAGCCAGGAAATAAAAAAAAGATGGTGATGATGCCTCTAGTCATTCCTCCCTGGCCAGACATGCCAACAATGTCCCCAGCCCTGGAATCCCAACATTGCACTGGGCACTGCCATCTCCCTCCCACAGGCTGCCGGCTTCCTTCCTAGGGACAGACTTCCTACTTGATTTGTCTTCTCTCTTAATTGTGTGGGAACCAGACCCGTGTTCCTCTGTGCAGATGAGCGCTTTCTCCAAGCACTTCTCAGGTGCTCTCTCTCCCACTTACCAGATGGCGGTTTTCACCTCATTGCTCCGTAAGCTGGTATCTCAGATTCTTCCCCAGGCCCCTCCCAGCATGTCTCTGGCTCAGCAGAAGGCACGTGGTTGGCGATTAATATCCTGTGCATACATACTGGTTTTTAAAAATGTGCTTCTTTCAAATAATGTTTCCCATTCTCTAAAGGCTGATCACTAACTGGGGTAGGCAACATTTGGAGAAAGAACTTGGAATCATACAAGTATTTCTTCACAATATTGCGGTTGTTCAGCCCTGAGGACAAAAGGGTCATTGTAACTGTGACTTTCCCTCTAAGAGTTGGAAAGATTTTCTGATAGTTTGAGGAAAATATTTCTTTGATGCTACCACAAGATTTTGAATCAGGAATAAGAGATTCAGGTTCAAACATTGAAAGCAATAGTTCTTTCTATTTTATAGGATAAATTTTACCCCAAGGAATTTAAAAAATTAAACAGACTCCATGGGAGGGGAAGTGAACTTTGTGTCACCTTTGGTGTTCAAGCAGGAATGGGATGGTCACCATATAACTCTTCAAAGAAAGCATTTTTTGTGTGTGATTCACCATTTTACCACCTTATAGCAATTATCACTTCTTGGCTACTTTAAAACCATTACAGAAGAGTGTAAAGAATTCAATCATTGAAGCCAGACAAATCTAAATTCAACCTTAAGCTCTATCACTTACAGGTAATTGAACTTTAGACAATGACTTACCAAATCTCAGGCTGCTCTTCCATAAAACAGACGTTTTGCAGGTATCTTTTTGTTCTCTTGCTGACATGTGCTGGGTCAGTCTTTATTCTCTGCTAAACTGGAGCAGAAATCATCCTCTTGGACTTCCTTGAAATAATCCATCTGCACTGAAGCCTGTGAGCACAGTGGACTTTCCTGAAGTTTCCAAGTTGAGTAGGGTTTATATTGCATCCCACACACATAACACACATCTCACAAAATGGACTAACTTCCCCAATGTCCCCTCCTGCTCATGTCTCTGCACAGGCTGGTTTGTTGTCTTTTATTTCCTTCCTTCTCTCTTCTGCCTGCACCCTCTCTCCCCACAAACACTGTCCTTATGGGCATCCGTTCCTTTCCAGATTCTACCCTGACCCATCTTCCAATCCCCCATGACGCCAAAAGATACAACTCCCCAGTTAGCATCTCCAACCAGTAGATGCTCTTCAAAGAAGGGGCTCACAGATTTACAGAGGATGAGTCCTTGGGTGAACTTATACCAGGACAGTTGTGTGGTTTCACTTCTATCTCAAAAAGCTCATAAAAATATGTCTCCTTAATGAATATAATACTCTCTTCATAAGAACAATTTTCTCAGTCTTGATTCAACGAGTTAGTGCAATGGCTTGGCTGCCTCATTCATAAGATGATTCATTGCTATGATTCAGGGATGTAACACATGTGGGACCCATTGTAAGGGCTGCTTTGGAGAATGAAATAAGGAAAAAGAGATGGAAACAATTACAAATTCCCAAAAACAAAACATTTCCAAATAAACGGCTGAATTGATGAATGCCATAAGGGAATTTCAAGTTCAGTGGAGGTGCTGAGAACTGAACTGAGTCCCGGCTCCCCACCCATTCATATGTTGAAGCCCGACTTCCCAGTGTGATGGCATATGGAAGCATGGTCTCTGAAGGTCATTCATTTTTTTTTTAATTTCACCTCTTTTTATTTTTATTTATTTTATTTTATTTTATTATGTTATGTTATAGTTTTTGATGTAGTGTTCCATGATTCATTGTTTGTGTATAACACCCACTGCTTAATGCAATACATGCCTTCGTTAATACCCATCACTGGGCTAACCCATCGCCCCACCCACCTCCCCTCTAAAACCCTCAGTTTGTTCTCAGAGTCCATGGTCTCTCATGGTTCATCTCCCCTTCTGATCCCCCTCCTTCATTTTTCCCTTCCTTCTCCTAATGTCCTCCAAGCTATTCCTTATGTTCCACAAATAAGTGAAACCATATGATAATTGACTTTCTCTGCTTGACTTATTTCACTTAGCATCATCTCCTCCAGTCCCATCCATGTGGATGGGAAAGTTAGATATTCATCCTTTCTGATGGCTGAGTAATATTCTACTGTATATATGGACCACGTCTTCTTTATCCATTCGTCTGTTGAAGGGCATCTCAGCTCTTTCCACAGTTTGGCTATTGGACATTGCTGCTATGAACACTGGGGTGCATATGGCTCTTCTTTTCACTACATCTGTATCTTTGGGTAAATACCCACAAGTAGTGCAATTGCTGGGTCATACGGTAGCTCTATTTTTAATTTTTTGAGACACCTCCACACTGTTTTCCAAAGTGGCTGTACCAACTTGCATTCCCACCAACAGTGTAAGAGGGTTCCCCTTTCTCCACAACCTCTCCAACATTTGTGGTTTCTTGCCTTGTCAATTTTTGCCATTCTAACTGGTGTAAGGTGGCATGTCACTGTGGTTTTGATTTGAATTTCTTTGATGGCTAATGATGATGAACACTTTTTCATGTGTCTGTTAGCCATTTGTATGTCTTCTTTTTGTCCGTTCATGTCTTCTGCCCATTTTTTGACTTGATTATTTATTTTTTGGGTGTTGAGTTTGAGAAGTTCTTTATAGATCTTAGACATCAGCCCAGTCCTAAAATTTGTATGGAATCGAAAAAGACCCCGAATCGCCAAGGAAATGTTGAAAAAGAAAAACAAAGCTGGGGGCATCACGTTGCCTGATTTCAAGCTACATTACAAAACCATGATCACCAAGACAGACACATAGACCAATGGAACAGAATAGAGAGCGCAGAGATGGACTCTCAACTCTATGGTCAAATAATCTTTGACAAAGCAGGAAAAAATATGCAATGGAAAAAAGAGTCTCTTCAATAAACGGTGCTGGGAAAATTGGACAGCTATATACAGAAGAATGAAACTCGGCCATTCTCTTACACCATACACAAAGATAAACTCAAAATGGATGAAAGACTTCAATGTGAGACAGGAATCCATCAAAATCCTAAAGGAGAACATAGGCAGTAACCTTCTCCACATCGGCCACAGCAACTTCTTTCAAGACACGTCCCCAAAGGCAAGGGAAACAAAAGCAAAAATGAACTTTTGGGACTTCATCAAGATAAAAAGCTTCTGCACAGCCAAGGAAACAGTCAACAAAACAAAGAGGCAACCCACAGAATGGGAGGAGAGTTTTGCAAATGACACTACAGACGATGGAGGTCATTCAGTTTTATAAAGTCATGAGAGTGGAGCTCCTCTGATGAGCTTAGTGTCACTATAAAAAAAGGAGACACCAAAGCTCTGTCTGCCATTTGAGGGCATTAAGAGAAGGCAGCCATCTGCACACCAAGAGGAGAACTCTCACCTAACCTGCTGCATTTTGTGATAGCTGCCTGAGCTGACTGATCCACAAGGCCTTCTGTCCAAATCTCACACACCTAACCACCACTCAACAGCAGCCTGCAGCTCATGAGAGACCTTGACCTCACACAGTTTATTCTCCATGCAGAGATCCACTGCCCACTCTTCACTGCCATTCTCTGTGCTCTGTTAGGCCAGACCCTAAGAAGTGTATCTGCTGGCTTCCTTGCCCTCTAACTTTCCTTTGGGTTTGGCCATAGAGCAGCATTGGCAGAAGGTCAGAGGCTGATATGAAAGACTGATGGGGCCACAGTCTGGTGGTGGCTGCCTCCCTCCCCCACTCCAGCCCCTTCTGGGGTCTTATCAGTCTGCATCCCCTCCTTGCCCCTGAATGGCTGAGGGGGTGGCTAGCTGCACCCCAGGTTGCTTGTCTGGCGGTGACTCAGCATCCTGTGCCCGTTCTCTTAAAGCTTCCCTCACTTCTGTAAATATTCCCTTCTTTGTAGGGATTTCAGTTCAGCCTTCTAATTGTAATTCAGTTTCCTAACAGCAGTGCTGGCCCTGACAGACACCTTACCCAAAGCCTGTTAGAAAATCTTAATGGTTACTTGTTCCTGGATTCCGAATGGAGCAGTACGTTTGTGAAGAAAACGCTGGGATGAGGCACAGCCGCACTAGGGGAAGACATGATAAGTAAGAGCTGCTCTCACCTGAGGTCCATGGATCTGCATCACAAAGGGCAAAACCTTTCCAAAACCTCTGGGCCCAACAATGTTTCACAATTAAGAATGTTTTCAAGTTTTAGAAGGCTAATATCATACAATGCAAGTTTCTAATATTGTGCAATGCCCAAAAAGGGTCAAGGGCGGGACTCTGATAAAACTCATTACTATTTTTGCAGGGAGACGTGAATACTCATAAGAACGAAGTAAATGAAAACCATAAAAATGTCATGCCATTTCTAGCTGGGTTTTCCCACCAGATGATTTACAAAATAATCCTTGGGTTTTCATCTACCTTCCAGGTTTATTTTGAGATCGTATTAATTAAAGCATTTCCAGCCAGTAGCACAGTGTCTGGAATATAGTAAGTATGTACCCAACAACGTCACCTGCTATCACCCCATCGACATCATCACTGCACAATTGCACAGAGCTTTCCTATAAACCAGTCTTACTTGTGGGGAGGAACGCTCTGGTATATTGCTCAATCCCACCAGGTTATTGGCGGGGGACCGGATCTCAAAGGGTAGTTTTTCCAGCTGTAGATGGCTGGTGAGCAGAGCTGAAACATGAGTTCAGGTCTTCCATCTCAAAGTCTGGGCCCTTTTCCTATATGTATCTGTTTATTCAAAGGATGAGGAAAAAACATCTCTAGTATAATCCCACGTGCTTAGAAAGAAAAGCACACTACAAGGAAAGGTCCAGAAGGCAACACAGTAAGTTGTGCATGGTGAGTGACCAGGGGTGGACGGGCTCGTGTCAGCCACCAGACGAGGCACAGTGGGATAGGAGGCACCCGTGGATGGAGGTGGCCCACAGGCACTGGAAATGGGTAAATCAGTTTGCTGTGTGCATTTAATTTCCTAGAGAAAGACACGTTTATATTTGTTACATTTTCAAAAGTACAATGGGCGGTAGTAGACACACAGAAGTGTTTGGAAACAGGGCCACGGAGGAAGAGGGCATACCATTCCAGGGGGCTGACCCTCCGTGAGGTGCTTTCTTGATGTGGGTTTGATTGTGACAGTCTATAGATGCTCTGAGGTCCAGTAATCAGATTATTCCGGCAGAAGGACATTTCACTGCTAATTAGCATAAGGAGACCTTCCAGGCTTCTAGGGTCAGAGCCTGGCAAATGATAAAAGGCCTGGGTCCTGAATGGTGCCCTTGGAGATGTTTAAATGGGTCTGAGCAGGAGCCTGTCACATCTTGTTGCTGTGATAATTAGATTAGGAGGCAAGGGGAGGGAGGGAAACCGTCCCATGTAATCTGCAGAAGCTCAACCAGAGCCGAGGTAGAAAACTGGCAGCAGAGGGGACTTCCAGAGGTCACATTCCCTGAAGGCTATAGAGCCAGAGTTTCAGGCCTTGATTCATGGAGTCTTTGGTGTCTGAGGGCCCTTTGAAGAGCATCTCGTCAAGTGGCTTCCAAACGTCAGTCACTCGGTATGCTTGTTTGAAAATACAGCTCCCAGGCCCAATCCTGCAAATTCAAGGTTAGTAGACTTGGGTTTGAACCGGGATCGGGGGTCTGTATTATAAACAAGCTCCTGGATGACTCCGAGGCTCATCCGTTCGGCAGTCACTGACCTAGCTCAATGTCGACGTTCTGCAGACAGGACACTGGAATGAGGAGTCGTGCTTGAGATGGTGTCCACGGCAGTGCTCACGTGGTGCCCAGGACCACGCTCGTTTCATCCCCCTGGGCGGCCCTGCCATGGTGGCCACGCTTGCCCTGTTTCATAGAGGAGGATACGGAGGTCCCGAGAGGGCCGGGCGCTTGTCTACCATCGCAGGGCTAGTGAGTGGTGACTGTGAGACTGGGTCAGTGCCCCCCAACCTTGCCAGAAGAGCTTCTTCCTGTGGGCCCCAGGCTCAGCATGGCCTGGCCCCTGGCCAGTCCCTAACCTCATCCAGAAACTCCCTTTACCCCATTCGTGATGGTCCAATACACTGGTCTTCTTGCAGTTCCTCAAAGAAATGTGCAAAGCTCTTCTGACCTCAGGGCCTCTGCACACGTTGTTCTGACTGCCTAGCCAACTCCCCCGCAATTCCTCACGTGTGTCCTCTTTCACACATGCTCTAGGGCAGAGTAAACTCTGTGGCTGGGTGCACACGCACATGCACACACACATGTCTGAAGCTGTTTGGTCCTTTCCAGTGCTCTAAGGGTAACAGCAAAAATTCTCACCAGGACCTGGAAAGCCCTGTGCTGTGCCTGCCCACTTCCCTCTCTTGCTCCAGCCTCTTCCTCACACTTGGGGCTTGCAGCCCCTTGACTTTTCCATCCTTGAAGCCCTCTACATGCCTCCTGCATGACTTTAGCACACGTGTGTGTTTTGGCTGTGTTTTTGTTTTGGGTTCCAGAATGCTATTTCTCCCCTATTCTTTCCATTGATTGCTGCCCCGTTATGAGCACCACTTCCTCAGGGGAGCCTTGCCCTGCCCTCTCCAACTGCACAGCCGCCCAGTCATATTCTCAGTGCATCGTGTCAGCTGTCCTCATAACCCGTGTCATTCCCTAACTTCAGTTTTTATTTACTTTTTTAAAAGATTTTATTTATTTATTTGAGAGAGAGAGAGCAGAGCAAGGGGCAGAGGGAGAGGGAGAAGTAGATTCCACACTGAGCAGGGAGCTGGATGTGGGACTTGATCCCAGGACCCTGAGATCATGACCTGAGCCGAAGGCAGACGCTTCACTGACTGAGCCACCCAGGCGCCCCCTTAACTTCAGTTTTTAAAACTGATCACCTCGGGGCGCCTGGGTGGCTCAGTTGGTTAAGCGACTGCCTTCAGCTCAGGTCATGATCCTGGAGTCCCGGGATCGAGTCCCGCATCGGGCTTCCTGCTCAGCAGGGAGTCTGCTTCTCCCTCTGACCCTCTTCCCTCTCGTGCTCTGTCTCTCATTCTCTTTCTCTCAAATAAATAAATAAAATCTTAAAAAAAAAAAAAACTGATCACCTCTTTCTTCTATTACGTTACCATAGTAGGTTTTACTCATTAAGTCCCAGCACACCACACAGTGCTTGGTACACAGTAGGCAGTCAATAAGAACATTTGGGTAGTGCCATCAACTGGGCCATTTTGGTATGCACATGAGTATCACCTCTGCAGAAAGACGTTCCCTGACTGCTTCCCAAAGTAGGTTTCCCTGTTAGTACTTACTTGTCTCATTCACGGCAGTAATGACGAATCGCAATTATTTGGTTGACTTTTAATTTTCTGAGTTCCCCTAAGGATGGAGGCCACATGAAGGCAGAAACAATGCCTGCCTCATTCACTTCTAGAACACGGCTTGCACGTATTTGGTGTGTGGTGTTTGCTTGGTGGGTGAACGGGTAGAAAAGCAAACGCCAGGTTCTCAGTGCACGATTCTCTCCTTTTACACGCATCCCTCAGCCTCCTGCCCGGAGCCCGGAGACCCACTCACACTGTGATCTGGGAAAGTGATGGCCAACGTCTGGACCTTAGCTTTCCCACACAAAGAAAGGACACGTGGGGTCACACAAGCTCTTCCCAGTGTGGACACTCAGGAGTTCTAGGATTCACTATTTCTTTTAATGGACAGATGCCATTATTATAATTTATTACTTCTAAAAGGCTGTGTTGGACTCAATTCTGAGACTGAACTTTATGTCTTGGATGGGTGTTTGACACCTGAAAGATTAGGGCAAGTTCAGACCTTAATCCCACAGGTTTACCCAAATTTTACCATAAAATACACTAAAAGGTAAATCATCTCAACTTCTTAACTTCCTGGCAGGAAAGAGATGATGTACGTATATGCAAGGAAAATTTACATCAGGGCAATTTGCAAAGGGAACTATTTCATTCCGTAGACAGGATTTAGAGGGGTCCAGGAGGAAAAGGCCATGTTGTGAAGCTAGTGACAGTGGTGAGCCATGGCCCCCTAGGCACACAGGGTTGGTGTGGGGACAGTTACTGGACATAGAGAGAGGGTGGGCTGTATGGAGAGCATCACCTAGGATGAGCCGTGATGGTGAGCCAGGCCACGTGGTCAACCTGCAAAGATCTCACAAGGAGAGAGTCAAAAGAATAAAAAGTGATTTTTATCACTTTCCCCCCTCGGATCTCTTGCTGATGCTCCCAGAGCCAAATCCATCCCAGGAGCAAAGGGAAGGGGAGCTGTTGATGCATTCTGTTTAGGTCAGCATCTGCAAGCCAGAGCTACGTGAGAAAGGGGGCATGTGTAGGACGGGAGAGGTGGTAGGCAGAAAATGTACAGCATACGATTTTAAGGGGACATCAAAATGCAATAAAGTAGAATTTTACTAAGGTAAACTTGAATTGCTCTAAGTTATTTATAAAGTATATAATTTGCAAACATCAGCATTTTAACGGTTATTAGTCTCAAATTACTGGTGGCACATCTGAACCGTTTGAGGTACATCCAAGGATCCTCACCGTGTTGTAGGAGGACTATCAGAGAAGATGCAGAAAAAGATTATTTAGCTGGAACATACATGACTTGTTATGTTCCTGACAAATATTTCTAAAATGTAAATATGTCAATTCAAAGAGTATAATTATCTAAAAAATATGTAACTTATTTGCAATATCATCTGCATATATTCCTTTAGGTTCTCCTTCTGTTATAGGAAATAAGAAACATGATATATAACATATATTAACACAATTTTCAATTCAATGACTCCAAAGGCTTGTTACCCGCCAGCCATATAAGTACCTGAGAACAATCACAATCCTTGTATTATCAGCAAAATTACCATTACAGTAATGCATTTTATATGAGCTAGCCTGCCCTGTCATTATTGAATGGTTTGGATTAATGATGCTTAGCGTCCGATTATTCATGATGCTTCTACCATATCATTCTTCTATGCCATCCACTATGGAAAATTGTTCTTCAATTACATTTTCACCTCTCTTATTGAACTGAAAAAGTGTTAGACCAACACTCCTTCCAATAATTACCAGAAGAGCTTTATAGACATACAGATATGTAGATTATATGTATCTATATGTCTAGATATGGATTTCATCTCACAATTCTGTGGATGTGCAATAAATCACCCCAAATATATACATGTATACACACGCCCACATTATATATAGATACACATTGCATGAATGTATAGAAAACTACCCCCAAATTTCGAGGTTAAATCTAACCCAAATAATTTATTATCTCAAGATCCTCCAGTTGGTTACATGGTTCCAGCTGGGGAAGCTCAAAGAGGGCTGGAGGATCCATTTCCCCGAAGGCTGGGCGGCCAGTTGATGCTGGTTTTTGGCTAGGACCTCAGCCAGGTCTTCAATTCTCTACCCAGCCCCTCCAGGTGGCTAGGTTGAGCTTCCTCACAACATGGCATCTAGGCTCTGAAAGGAAACATCTCAGAAGTGAGTGTTCCTGGAGACCAAGCCTCAGGGCCCATGATGTTTGCTACCATTTCATGAGCCAAGAGTTAGTCACATGGCCAAGCCAGGCACATGAAAGTATGAAAAGAGACCACAAAAGGGCACATGTACCAGGAAGTAAAGTGCACTGGACATGTGTGTGTGTGTGTGTGAGGGGGGGAAGGGTGTCACATAAATAATCTACCAAGGAGGTTGGAACTGGGGGACAAAAATTGCAGAGAAAACAAAACTAAACTGAGGTGGATTCAAAATGGGATTGGCTGTTGCTTCATTTATCTGAGTTATTTTTATGTAAATAAAAATGCCCCAAAATAACCAAGACACTGTTAAAGAAGTAGAGCAAACATGGAGAATTGCCATTATCAGATATTAACATTTATATGAAGTTAGATAATTAAGACAGTACAATAACGGGTGCAAACAGGCACGTACAGGAATGGAATAGAATAAAATCTCCACTAACACAAACATGCACATAAATGCAATAAATAAAATAATTATTCTGGATCAATTGGATATCCATATTTTTAAAATATGAATATTGATTCCTTCTTCCTTGTGTACATAAAATTCATTCCACATGATTATAGATCTAAATGTAAAAGGAAAATTGTTATAAATTCTAAAAAGTAGCATTGAGGAATGGCTTAATGCCATGGTGTAGGCAAAGATATTTTAAGTAGGGAAAACATACACTTACCATTAAGTATTTTTGAAAAGACAATCTGTCTGGGATATAATTAAGAATTTCTATTCATCAAAACACACCAGTGAGACAAGTGTGCAGGCCATAGGTAAGAGAAGACGATTGTATCTGATGAAGGACTCCTACCCAGAATAAATAAAGAAATCTGTTAAATCAGGAAGAAAAAGAAAAATGGGCAAGTGGCTGAGAGATCAGTTGGCAAAAAATTTTATCCGAAAGGCCAACATATGTACGTGAAAATGTGTCCAGCCTCTTTACTCATGCAAAGTCAAACTATGATGAGGTCCCAGGAAAGGCCCTCCGATGTCCGGAAAGCTAGAATAAACCTGACTGGCAATACTCAGTGCTGGTGAGAATGTGTCATCTGCAAAAGCTCATGTCAAGCCGGCAGGAGCATAAATTGTCACAACCATTGTGTAAAATGGGTGGGCAATATCTATAAAAACGGAACAAAGGAATACTTCATTGCTCAGAAATTCTATCCTTAGGTAACAAGAACATTCATCCACCAAAGCCCTGTGTAGGGGATACCATGGTGGCCCTGTTTGCAACACAACTGGAAATAGCCCAGTGTTCATATTGCGGTGAAGTGAATAAATCAATGGAGAATATTCACATAGTGGAATATGAAACAATGAGAACTAAATACTGTCATACACAACAGCATAGATAAACCTCAGAGAGATGGTATTGAGTGAACCAACCCAGACGCAATGGGGTACACATTGTGTTGTATGTGTGTGTGAGTGTGTTTGTGTATCATGTCAGCCTGTGTGCATGGGTACTGTGTATGTGTGTGTGCGTGTGTATGTGTGTTAGGTAAGTTTGTGTGCACATGTATTGTGTGTGTGTGTATGCATACGTGTGTATGTGTATCATGTCAGCTTGTGTACATGTGTATGGTATGTGTACACGTGCATTATGAGTGTGTGTGCAAATGGGTTTGTGCATTGTGCATGTGTGTGAGTGTGCATGTGCATGCATATTTCAAATACAGGAAAACTCACCTTTGGTGGTAGAAGTCAGGGTCGTGGTTACCATTGGAAATAGGTGTTGTGACTGAGGGGACTCCCCGGGGGCCTCAAGGCGGGGGGGCTGTTATTTTTTTTAGTTTTCTCCTTGACTTGGATGGTGGTTACATGAGTAATTTTTACTTGGTGAAAACTCATACAGCTGTGTTTTTTTTTTTTTAATATGGGCGCTTGGGGGTTCAATTTTATGCTCAAATAAGAGAAAGCTTATTTCTAGAGTATTCTTTAGTTACTAGATGTGTGATCATAAAATGTTTTATGGCATTCTGATTTGGAGTTGTTTCTGATGGTTGGGCTCCTATGTCACTTCTTCCCTCCATTATCAAACAACCCCCGAGCTCCTGCTATGTGCAAGGGCACTGCTCGTACCCCAGGAAGACTCAGTAAACAAACCCTGCTGAAAGTCCTTTTCTCCGGGAACTTGCATTGGACTGCAACGTGAGAGGGCCTTGCTAAGCCTGAAGTCGCCTTCTGTTGGAAACACTCTGCGAATAGTTTATAATACCTCCATGCACCTCGTGGGTGTGCCAGTACCCTGAACAATCTAGTGATTGAGACCAGAAGCAGCCGCAGGAAACAGACCCACTCTGGAATCGCCCTGGGAGATTGCAATGATGACAGAGTTAACACAGGGACATAGGCTTTGCAGTGATGGGATGTGTGCCCTGGATTTCCTCTGCAGCTACCATGATGTGCACCAGCTGAGGGCAAGATGTGGATTCAGGGCGTGACTAGACCACTCCGTGGCTGAGTTGACAGTGGTGTGTGCCAAGACCGAAACGTGGGCTGGCAGACTCGGGCTGGCCTGGAGAGCTTGTCTAGAGAAAATGACAAGCTTAAAGCCTTGAGTTATCAACTCAGACTACAGGTAGAAAACCAGAAAGTCTCCATGGCAATTGCAAAGTGACCCCTTATCTCCCATAGTGGCAGAACAGAGGTGGGTGCGGGTCAAGCCCAGAGTCCGTAAGGGCCACTGATTCACGGTGATGACTGGATGGTAATTCTGTTAGTTAAGGATCCAGGACTGATGGCGAGAGGGGGCCCCAGGGGATGGAACATTCACACAGACACGTGCGACTTGGGAACACTGAGCTCTCATTCCTCTGAGCGTTGCTTGCAGTGAAAGCAGTCCTCTGTCACGTGTGAAGGAGCGGCCTCTCCCGGCATCTACAAACACATTTACAAAAACAAAACAAAACAAAACAAAACAAAACAAAAAAACCAAAACAAAAAACAAACTCTGGATTTCATAAAAAGTGGTTGATTCACAGGCAATGCCAACTCTCCTCCGGACAGCCCCCAGCACTCTTTGCCTCTGGGCTGATAACAAGAACTTCACTGGGGCCAAGCAAAATTGGAGGAAGGGAGGTCTGCTGCAGGAGGAGGTGCACCTCTGAACACCAGCCAAGCCACAGAGTGGGACTATGTGGTATTGACGCAGTCTGCGACACCCAGGCAGGAGAGTGTTCTCGGGGCATTAGACCACGGGAGATGAATATAGCGTTGGATTGTGCCAAATGCCCTGAGGTGGGGCTGCTGTGGTCTGAACACCTGTGTCACCCAGCGTTCATATGATGAAGCCTAACCCCCATGGTGAGGGCATCTGGAGGTGATCTGGAGGCCTTTGGTGGGTCATTAGGTCATGGGTTCAGAGCCCTCATGAACGTCATTAGTGCCCTCATAAGACAGCCCAGAGAGCTCCCTTTTCCTTCCACAGTGAAAGGTCTGCAACCTGGAAGAGCCACTCACCCGACCATGGTGCCCTCAACCCCGGACTTCTAGCCAACAGAGCTGTGGTGGGTCTGTGGTGTTTTGCTATAGCAGCTTGAACAGCCAGACAGAGGCACTCATGCAGGACGGGGATTTAATATGTTGGGTGTGGCAGTAGCACCGTGCTTGGTTAGCTAACTAAGCACCATGCTCAACACTGACAAATACCCAAAGAGGCTGGCAGGCAGGGACACCCGTGATGGACCCCCCAAAGGCCCTGGGGCCAGTTAGATTGTATTTCAGTGAGTCTATTGGGTGCAACCTGCTTAGATGCTTTGTAACCATGCCCCTCTCAAAGGTCCTGGAGAACATTCCCTGCATGAAAACACAAAGAAATGCCTGGGGGTGAGGGGGGCACCAGCATCTCTGAACATCACTATGATGGTAGGGATGATGGTGAGAGGCATCGCCTTGAAATCAGGCTCCTGATTTCAAAGGAATGAGGGATGGGAAGTGAGGGACTGGGTGACAAGGCCTTGGTTCCCAGACATAAGGTAAGCACCAGCACCACGGTAAGCATGGGTAGGAGAGATGGGCCTGTTCTCACAGGTGGGACCTGGTGGTGATGGCTACTTGATCATGGAAATACCTGGATTTAAGTACTTGTGCAGCACTCCTGAAAATATGTGCACAGGAGAATTCCAGACCCAGCACACATGCACTTGGCTTGAGTCTCCATGGCAGGGACACCTGGTCTTTTCCCCAATTTGATCCCCAATTAGAAGTCAGCTCACAGACCCAGACTCCCTTCATGGAGAGGGAGGGGCTCCCTTAGAGAAAGGATTTCAAAATGTAGCAACAGATGTGCACATAGATGTGTGCTGCAGATCATCCCCTGTCTGCTCAGGGAAGTGTGTCCAGCAGACAGGAACATGGTCATGTGGTATAAAGAGTTTGGCCTTCATCTTATGGGGAAGGGGACCGACCTCAGGATTCTGAACGATTATGTGACAGAGCCCTGTCTATGCCTTAGGACAGTTATTCTTGATCCCCGGCCTACAAGCTTCAGAGGCCGGCGCTAAAGAAAGGTTTCTCAACACAGGAAGTAGGATTGGAATCAAGACACACTTAAAGATGACAACTGTCAAGCTCTGGTGATGGGCTGGATAGGAGAGGCTTGGGGAGAGGAGCCAGGCATAGGAGATGAATCTGAAGAGGGGATCATGAAGTGTGAAGGCCACGGATGCACTCAGAGGAGCCTGAAGCTCGGTGAACTAAATAGAGCCACTGAAGGATTATAAATGGGAATTAGATAATTAGGAATGCTGTCTTATCCTAAAGACACATGGCAGCTCCTACAAATTATGGCTACTGGTCGGCCGTAGCAGAAAGCTCCATCAGAGTGCGTTAAAGGTCATTGGCCTTTAAAAATGACTGTTTGAAATGGAAACATATTTCTAAAAAAAAAAAAGAAAAGAAAAAGATGGCTCAATTTCAGAAAATCTAGCAATGAGATTCAACACATTTACATGTTAAAGGAGAGGAAAGGAGTGAGCAACTTCACATGGGAAACGAAAAGGATTAGCAAACACATATTCATGCAAGACAGCTCTCTCTAAAATAAGAGCATGCGGGGAGGAAAAATAATTTTACCTCCACCCTTCTAGGTTCTTGGCCAAGACACCGCCCTCCCCCCTGTAGTAAAAGACAGAATAACAGGAGAAAAGCAAACAGAGCTTCAATAACATGTATACCTTCTGTCTATAAGGGAGAGATCCAGGGAAACTGAGTAATTCTCCAGATGGCTGAAGCCACCACCTTAAATACCATCTTCCACTAAAGACAAAAGAATATGTTGGGGGGGAGGAGGTCGTCAGTTATGGGAGGTTTCTAGGCAAAACAGTGAGGGAGGGTATGGCTGTCATGCAGCCTATGTCCCTGCCTTCTCCTTCGATAAGAGTTTCCAGAGATTTGGTCATCCTCTTCCTGGTATGCAGAGGGAGACACATTCATGAATGGAGACCTCCCAGGGAAGTGTAAAAGGCTCTTACAAAAAGGTAACTTCCACTCAGCTTTCAGAGCTTCTCCTGTAACTTAAAAACTAGAGAAGCTGTTTCTTAAAAATAATCAGCCTAAAATAATCCTTATGCCAAAGAGGCATATTTTGGGGTGACAGATTCTGCTCTCCTTCAAATAAAATGAACTTCCTTATCTTGAGAGATAAAATAGGAGTTACAGAACAAAAATTTAATAGGCCACATTTACAGATTTTAAACACATGCCAATTACTTAAAAATCAGTATAAGAACACCCTTGTGAGTGGTAGGCAAATGCGGATAGTGGTTCTTTCAAGGTAGGAAGGCCTGAGGACACTGAAGATGGCACATGGAGGGTTGTGGTCTGTCTGCCAACTTTTGTGTGTGTGTTTTAAAAAGAAGAAATCTGGGGGTGCCTGGGTGGCTCAGTTGGTTAAGTGTCTGCCCTCAGCTCAGGTCATGATCTCAGGGTCCTGGGATCAAGCCCCATGTTGGGCTCCCTGCTCAGTGGGGAGCCTGCTTCTCCCTCTTCCTCTGTCCCTCCCCCCACTCATGCTCTCTTACTCTCAAATAAATAAATTTTTTTTTAAAAATTAAAAAAATAAAAAGAAGAAATCTGAAGCAGAATGGCCAAATATCAGGGTGCCTGGGTAGCACAGTTGGTTAAGTGTCTAACTCTTGGTTTTGGCTCAGGTCATGATTTCAAGGTTCTGGTTGAGCCCCGAGTCAGGCTCTGCACTCAGCATGGAGTCTGCTTGAGACTCTCTCTCTCCCTCTCCCTCTGCCTCTCCCCCTACTTGCTCTCTTTCTCTCTCTCTCAAATAAAATGCATAAAATCTTTAAAAAAAAAAGAATAGTCAAATATCAGTAACGAAACTTGTTACTGAATACATGATATTGTTTTCTGTAGTATTCTATATGTTTAAAATGCCTAATAAACATTCAGGAACACATATACTGCTTTAAAAAAAACTGTCTAAATAGCACACATGTGTATATAGCCAAACGTGAGTTCCCCCCACCTCCAACTGTTCCCCGCCCCCCTCCCCAGCTCTGATATCCTCCGTATTAGCGAGCATTTGACCTCCACAGAGGCAGACAGCATGCACCCGTTTTCACCCTGAGGTTTTCGCCCACTCATCACTGAACCTCATGCATCCCAACACTGAACGATGCTTAGCAAGGCTGCCTGGTTTCCTCCCCAGGGTGACATCATCCCTGTCTGCAGACCTCCTGAGGCCTCTACCTTCCCAGCAGCAGGCTCTCATCACCACCACCCCGCTCTTCTAGTCTTTCCCTTACACCCTCGATAGCCTAAAGTTTCCCTCATGCCAGTTGAATATGTTCTAGAGACCTGCAGTACAACACTGCGCCTATTGTCAGAGAGTATTGTGCCCTTGAACAAAATTGTCAAGTGTGTGGATCTCATCTTAAGTGTACTTAAGCCAAAAACAAACAAAAAAGGAAAATAAAGGGACAGGAAGAAACTTTGGCAGGTGGTAGGTATGCTTATCACCTTGATTGTGGTGATGGCTTCACAGGCGTATGCAGGTATCCAAACTCATCAAATTGTAACACTAAATACCTACAGTGTGCTGTGTTATCAATTACACCTCAGTAAAGCTGTTTCCGAAAATATATTCCTAGGGGCGCCTGTGGGGCTCAGTCGGTTAAGGGTCTGACTCTTGATTTCAGCTCAGGTCATGGTCCCGGGGCCCAGGCTTGTCTCCAGCCTCCCACCACCTGCTGTCAAGTGAGACCACAAACAGTTAACAATGAAGAGACCACTAATCCTTACGCATTTGGAAGACACACTACAGAGCACTTTGGGAGAATTAACTCATTTAGGAACAACCTATGAAGTGGATGTTATCATGCCCCCACTTCACACATTAAACCGCAGCCTGGAGGTTCGGTGGCTTGCCAGGCGCTGCACCTGCAGGCAGAGGTGAAGACCCACACTCACTCTAAGCCTCCCCTCCCTTCCCTGGCCAGAACCTGCCTGGCTGCTGCCAGAAGGAGCTTCCTCAAACAAAGGAGAGTTACTGTTTCCCTAGCTGAAACGGCTCCAGAACTCCCCACCTTCTGTAGCTGCAAGGCATAGGCTATCCTTCCTCCCACATCGGCACCCTGCCTACCAACTGGCCCCAGACTTCGAGACGGAGGCCCCAGTGCGCCCCCCAAATCCCCCAGTGATCCTTCTTGCAGCATCCTACTGCCGCCATGGGCGGGGGGGGGGGGGGGGGATAGGGGGGAGCGCAAGCTGCGGAAGCTGCGGAAGCTCTTTGCTGCCCCCTGCTGACCGTCGGAAGCTGTGCGGCGCCGGTGGTGGGATCCTACACACCAGCTCCGGCCATCCTGGGATGCTGGCCTTGGATTCCAGGATCTTGTTTTGCAGAGCGCAGTCCTGATGCAGTTTAGTTTAGTGGAGCCTTTCCGAACTTGAATCAGAACCCCCAGAGGAGGGACCCTGGAATCTGGAACCTTAATAAGTGTTTCAGTAGATTTTTATAATCTGGCATGTTTGGAGAAATCATGATACAACAGAGAGCATGTGTTGGGGATCAGGGCTCAGCTCTGCCCTTCACTACTGCCCTCCCACCGCATCATCCATCCATCCACCTGTCATCCACCATCCATCCATTTCTGAGCATCTCTCCCCTTTCAAACATGCGGCCATTATTACTGCATCTGGGAGGATTTTGTGGAGTTTGACGAAGATGATGTTGGTCAGATAATGCTGGTCCCTTTCTCTTTTTATGGGTGGGGGAAAAAGGGAAAAATAGTACCAAAAAAAAGGGGGGGGGGGAGGAGGAAGGGAGGGAGAGATTAATGTTTTAAGAGTTCTTAGCAGTTTCTGAGTTTTGCCGAGTACTTAAGACTTCCTTCTTGGACCTCAGACATATTTTTCTTCCCCTACTAACATGCACGTGTCCCCAGAAATGGCTCCACTATTACTCAGACATGCTTGCATCTCTTAAGGAGAACAGCCATGCTCTGTGTGTGGGGCTCTTCCTAGGACCAGCGTGGTGCAGGGCTGGCATCAAGGGGCCTGGGCGCCTGGGGGAGAAAGAGCGGAAACCCTGAAGGAAGAAGAGAAGCTAGGAAGGGAGGGGGATGAGGACCCTCCACCAGGGCCCTATGCCTGTTCTTCCCAGCGCTATGGAGGTGTGATTGACCAATAAAAAATTGTCTTTATTCCAGGTGCACAAAGTAAGGCTTTGATATAGATATCCATTGTGGAATGATCACCTCCATCAAGCTGATTAGATCACCGGCACCTCCCCTGGCTGCCTCCGTGCGTTTGCGTGAGGACACCTGAGATCTGCCCTCCCGCCGCAGGCAAGGACACAGCCTGCTATTGCGACATGTGGCCGCTGTCCCTCAGCGTCTGCCCTGAGGGTCCTCTGGCCTGGCAGCAGGTGTGCCCTCTTAGAGCTCCTCCTTCCACCCCTCCTCTCGCCACCGCCCTGGCCTTGCCACGGCCCAGAGCACAAAGGAGAGTTACTGCTTTGAGAAAGCGCCTTCGCCTCCAAGCGTGCCACTGTCACTTTGAAACGAGAGTGGGACGGGCAAGGCGATGAGAGTAGCAGAGTCTTTCATTTCTGGGACTCCTTCTCCCCACCCCTTGATGCCAACATCCAGGGTTCGCTCAGCCTGGGCACAGGCTTTGAGCCAGCCCCCAGACACCTCCCCTCCTCTCCCCTCCCCCCTCCCCTCCCCTTCCCTTTGTTCCCACCTCCCCTCCTCTGTCCCCTTCCCCTACCCTCTCCCTCCCCCCTCCCCTTCCCTTCCCTCTCCTCCCCCTTCCTCCTTCCCTTCCCTTCCTTTTGCAGCGCGATAAAGGTGCACAGTGTGACTTGTTTCTTCCCCAGAAAGGCGGGTTTGGGGCCAGTCACCTCCCAGGAAATGGTGGGGATATTTCTGAGATGGGCTCCAACCCCAAAGCCCTGCCCCTGCCCCTCTCCCTCCCCTGTCCTGGGGCTCTGGGCTGGACAATGGCAAAGAACCCTCACGCCCTCCCCTCACTTCTTACCCTTGGTCCCCTAAGCCTCCCCCACGGGCTGCCCAGTCCCTCTCCTCACAGACCCCACCTCCAAGCAGTGTGGCCCCCACTGCTGCATATGTCAAAGTGCCCTTGGGCTCCTAGGATCTTCTCCACAGTCCACCTTCAGAGCAGGCTGCGCCAGGCAGAGGTAAGTGGGCACGAGGTTTCTAGTCTGCTTTCGTTATGATTTAGTGCGGTGGCCCTAACTGAGTTCTCATCCAGGGCCATCAGCTAATACTGTTGTTGTTTTATTATTATTAATATTTTCTAAAAGGATTGCCTAGCTTCTTATCTGCAAAACGAATGCAGCCATAACTTTCTCAAAAGGTTTTAGTGAGTAAAGTTAATACATATGTATATATACATGAATGACAGCGCCCGGCTTCTAAGTGCATATTATCATAGTGGTTTATGAAACATCCCTTCGTCGTAGAAATCATTAACCCTAACTTATAGGTGATCGTGGGATAGTTGCTCACTAAACACGCACACACAAAGCAGAAAACTCCTCTGGCTTTTGATTTATAACAGTCTCAGGAAGTATCTGCTTCAGGGTGCTATCTTCCACACCAAGGGGCAGAAATCTGCCAACATGAGGACTCTGGAGACCTTCCTGGTCAGCAGTCCTCGGAGGTCCCACTACAAACAGGCACAGCCCAGAGATGGAGGAGGAGTTCACTCACAATTATTGATTAGATTTAGATTTTTAGTGAATGTTCCAGACAGACTTACAAATCTATTCAAGACTTGTCGCCTTGTACCATCAGCTCCTGGCTGTGGTCACGGCTCTGATGGTAGCCACTGAATGACAACAGCAGGCTGGGACTCAGTTTCCCCATCTATAGAATGGAGGGTGGAGGGAAGTTCAGGAGTTATGGTGCAGAGGCAGAGCCACCATCCCTATTTGGCTGTTTGGCCCCTGAGACAAGGTGCCTGGTCCAGGAAACACCAGGAAGGCAGTCCCATTGAGCACACTTTCACTAGGCACGGATGTGTGACTACAGTCTGGTTAAATCATGCCAGTCTCTGACAACATGGTCCCCGTTCCAGTTCATGGTGCATTGACTGTGAGTGAGGACCAGGACGCTTGACGGGCCAGGCAAGCGGACCTGAGGTGGGGGCGGGGGATGAAAACTGGCCTCTTGCACCCCTCCACACATTGAATGTCAGGATTTTCAATGAGAGGAATATGCTGGTAAGGTCCCAGGTCTGCCACTTACCAGCTCCGTGACTTTTGCCTACTTAAAAATTTCTCAGAGGGAAGAGGAATACTTACCTTTGGAGCTTGCTCTGAACGTTGACATTTGGAAAGAACTTGGTAAGAAGTTAGAGCCCGTGGCTTAACGGGAGAAAGAGGTGACCCTTCTTACGAAAAGTATAGTGTTGCGCACACAGTGGTTCACGAGCACGGACTGGATATTAAGTTTTATTATCACTCTCTGACACTCTTGGGTCCGTAGGAAAGTGGGTCTTACAAGACAGTGAGAGTTCTCATTCTTAAAATTATAGAAAAGAATTCAAATTGGCTTTGAATTGGAACAGTGAGAGATCCTAAGACACCTGCTAGAGGTCCCAGGTCAGGCCCCGCACACCCCCACTCTCATATCTCTCCTCCCACTCATTTCCATTCTGTCCTCTCTCCTTTTGTGTTTTTCTTCTTTATCTTTGTCCCCTTCCCTCCCTTTCTTTGCCGTCTCCCTCTACAGTATAGCACCATAGGGCCAGATATAGGATGAGAAAATGAGAGTGCTTCCTTTCCCTCAAGACCCTTCCTGTCCCCTCAGGTCAAAGAGGGAATGACCTTGAGAGGAGGTCACCCGCAGTGGTCCCTCGGAAAGAACACCCTCTATCTCAGTCACAGTGAAGAACAAACTGTTATTGGGGCGGCAGTACATACCCCTACACCCAAAATCAGACCCGGACATTAGAATATAACTTCCATGCGTATTATACAAAACTTTACTTTTTTTCCCTCAAACGATTTTTAAGGTTATGGATATAATAGGATGCCCTGGCTTAGATTAGATTCTAAAATTTTGAAGATGGGACACCGTCCTGGTGATTAACATAACAATAAAAAATTCTTTAAAAGATGTAAGTCATTTCCAGACTCAAAGAGTAGACCAAATTGAACAGTTTTAGGGCAGACTAAAATTTGTTCTAGAAAATCTACTACATCGTAGTGCACATGTAGAGAATTTCTTATCCTGTCTTGGGGGAAAAATTTTAATTCATCAAAGCAACCCAAGTGAGTTCTGTGAGACAGAATGAGAAAGGACATGTTCAGCTTAGTTACGGGAATTAACTGGATGTAGAAGAAGAATTTCTACAGACTTTGTTGCTTCAGTTGGAGAAATGTCACTTTTCCCTGTATGGGATTAGATTGTTGTAGTCCTTATTTCGTGTTCTTATAGAGTCAGATAGCTTCTCACAAAAGCAATTGTGAGGTGAGATCTTGAGAGCCCCAGAGAAAAATCAGGACAATTAAGATTCACCTCATGCTGGAGAAAGAAGTAGGAAAGCAACACGGCAAAGCTGCATGGTGTTACTTCCAGCTGAGCACCAGAGCAGCAGGTCATTTGGTGTCTAAAGCCATAAATCAAGGCATTTTTAATTTTCAGTTATGCACCAGACCTAACCTTAAACCTAACCCAACAAGTGAGAGACACAATAGACTCCAAGTCTCTTAACTAGAACCCGTCACTCATAACTACTTGGCCCCAATCCCCCCATCTTTATTTCCTGTCTCGGCCATAATATGATTGAAATTGCCCCAGTTAGCACCATGACCCCTCAACAGTAGTATATTTCCTATTGGATCTGGTCGGAATAACCAGCTCTTCTATTCCAATTTCTCTTAGTCATTCAAAGGTTATGTTAAATGCATAGCCCTGTGAAGTTTCTTTGGACTCACCTGCTCTATAGAAGGCATACTTCCTCCTGTTTCCACACTTCACATACTTTTGTCAAAGCACATCACATTTTGGAAAACAGTACAGCATGGAATGAGGTAAGTGAGCCAAGCGGTTATTAGAACCCACTCTAGAGCAAAGTACTCACATTAAAATCTCGATTTCACTACTGGCTAGCAAAATGATTTTGAGCAATTTACTTAATCTCTTTAAACCTCAATTACCTCTTCATAAACATGCAGATAATCATAATAGCTGCTCCAAGAGCTGTGAAGACTAAATACAGCAAAGCATGTAAACATCTGAGCACGGTATTGAGCATAGGAACTATGCTCAATACCTATCCACTATCATCACCAACATCACCATCATCATTCCCATGATGGTCATCATCATCATCATCCCCACTGGCGGCATCATCACCATCATCATCAAGATCAACATCACTGTTGTTATCATCTGTGCTCCCAGGTCTAGTTTCACTTCTTAGATTTAGGAACTCCTTGAAAGCAGGCTTATGTTTCATTCATCTTTACGTCTAGCAATAACAGAAGATGTCCAGCCCGATAGACAAAAAAGTTATCTCCTTTTGGGGAATGTAGAGGTACTATAATTTTATTCCATTTTATAGATGAACAAATTGAGGCCAGAGGGTGAACTGACTTCCCTGAGGTCCACAACTCACCTACAACAGGGCTGGGCCCAGTAGGCAGGCCCCTCTCATTACGCCACAGTTCCCCTCAGGCAGTGGCTTAAGAAAACAACAGGAAGTAAGAAAGCCCAGAACCCCAAAGCTTCCAGGAAGAAAAAATTTTTGACAACTGGGTTTCAACATTTCAGTGATAATTGGCTACAGTAGAATCAAGATTTTTTTTTTTCCAGCAGAGAAATAAAATATACCAACAGACAGTGGCCAGATCACGTATGATAACTCTGTCCCACAACCTCTGCAGCACCCAGCTAGGAAGCCAAACCACCTCCATGGCAATCCTTCCAGAATAGTCAAGACTTGGGCAACAATTGTCAGCAAATCTGTTCTTTTTTTTTCCCCCCCTTACTTCTGCTCAAGACCAACCAAACATGCATTTAACCCAACCACACAAAAGGCCCATTTCTAGTTAACCTGCCAACTCCCCCGTGCCACCCAAAGCCAATCAGGACACATAAAGCTTTTCCATTCCTCTGCCTGCCTGTGAGTCTGCCAAAGAGAAATGATAGTGGCTGAACCTTTTGCTATAACAAGTTCTGGATAGATAGCCTCTGTTTGTTCTCATTTGGCTGGTCTTTGTTATTTTTTTGCATATTTGAGATGAGTAACACTTTACCAGGGCCAAACTAACAAGAAGATTAACGTGAGATGTAATGTAACAGAAATGGCAGGAGTTTACCTAATTATCTCCTGCACACCCAGGCTCTCACTCCCAGGGCTCAGCCCCTCCAGCCAAAGCCACCACAAAGTTTACTGTTGACCTCCCTGCCCCTAGTCCTTGGGGCAGTAGTGACAGGGAGGGGCCCTAACTAGGTGGTGAAGGAAAACCTACATAAATTCGTAGGTTGAGTACGTCTTGTTTTGTATGGTAACAAGTAGCTGCATGTAACTACAGACGTTTGGAACGTTGCTTGTAGGAAGTGAACTGTGCTGTAACATGCACACCAGATTTTAAAGACTTAATTTAAAAAACGTAAAATATCTCATTAATAATTTTATTTTAATTACATGTTTAAAAAGTTTTCTTAAAATATATCATTAGAATTAATTTCAACTTTTCTTTTTTATCCTTTTAATACGGCTACAAGAAAATGAAAAATTTCTCTGTGGCTCACAATAATGTGTTTCTATCGGACAAGATGGTCTAGACCCCGGAGAGCGTAAATTCTGAACTTCTCAGCTGGCCATCCGGACTCACCATTCAGTGGGGTGAAGGAACCCAGGAGCAATTCCACCTGTCCAACCCCTAATCACTCCATGTTCTCCAGACTTGAAACAAATCTCAGGCCCCCAACCTTGGCCTATACCAGTGGTTCTCATAGATTCCTTCTAGGACCAGCATATCCTGGGAACATTTCAGGATTGCAAAGGCTGGGACCCTGTCTCGGAGCTACTGAATCTGCAACCCCATGAGCGGGCCTTCCAGGTGACTGTGACTCTCTCACACGGGCTCGGTCGGAAACGCCCTGGAGCAGCTATGATTTCACCTGGCCATTAGTAACCACCCTTCACCCCCTTTACTCCTGCTAACAGAAGCCCGGAGGTCTCCCGGGTGGTAAGAACCTCAGTTTGGGGGAGGCACTCCTCCCACGAAGGGGATGGGGAAGCGTGAGTTTAGGCCAGTCTTGGACATCCTATTCTCCTTCACCTGAGGCTGACTTTTCTCACCTGCTTTGAAGCTGAAACTAATGGCTGCCTGTTGGCTGGGTTCTGGTCGGGGGTACAAGGCAGCGAATGACGTCTCTTCTGTGATAGCTTTTTCTCTTTGGTGAATGTGAAGCCCCCCTTTTTTTGTCTGACCTTTTCTTTCCTTCTTGAGAAGCTTTTGCTTGAAGGCAGGTGCTCTGAGCCGCAATGGCCTCCTTACAACATCAAGGGAAAGGCCAAGTGGACAACAGAGGCTGACCCGGAGCCCTGGAACCGTCCAGCTTCTGCAACAGGCCTGGCACAACCCATCACCTGAGCACTTCTGCTGGGTAAGGTGATGACACGTCTTCTTCCTTAAGCCCTTGTTTCTGGGATGTTCTGTTTCTAGCAGCCGAGTACATTCAAGGTTATATAAATCTCAGCCCTTCTCCATCTACTGAAATTCTAGCCGCCTGTCAAGGCCCATGCCAATTTCACACTTTAGCTTTCCGTGAGACCCTACTATGGCTCCGTCACTGACAATGTTGAATTTTCCCGGAGCCTGTGATCCCAGAGAACAGAGACAGTTAAAGAACAGACACCCTCCACCCCTCTGTACCCCCTCCCACACCATTTGTGTTCCCGGAACCAGCTCACCGCAAAAAAACCACTTCCCCATATGACTTAGATAAGACTCATGATACCCTGTTTACCTGTGACAAAACCAGACACAGACCTCCACGTTCCCATTACTTGCCCCATAAGTGATTCGTGACATGCATGTTCCCACTGATCATAAGAAACTGAACTTTCTCTCCTGCCCCAGACCCTGAATTTGACCCACCCTCAGCCTGAGTCTCCCTTAAGGATCCTCTTGAGAAAGACTGGCCTCAGAGAAAAACTTCCCCTTCTAGACTCCTTTGCTTCTCCCTAAGAAAGAAAAGTTGTTTTTGTCTCATCCTTGAGAGGCTCGCAGATTTCATGGCTCCCCACATTGCAACACTTCCCTCCCCACTCCTTGAAATAATCCTTTGGAATAGCCTCCCCGTACATAAATTGGGATTGTTATGTGTTGTTTTAATCTGATATGACCATCACCCCCACACACATACATACGCACTGCTATAGTGAGCCTCCAAGATGGCCCCATGGCCCCCACTTCCCAGTCCACGCACCCTTGTGTAATCCCCTAACCTGAGTATGGGCCGGACCTAGTGATGCACTTCAGTGAACGGAATACAACAGAATGCTGCTGTGTTTGATTCTAGGTTATAAGAAGACTGCAGCTTTCATTTGGGGCGCTCGTGCGTGGTCTCTCAGATTACTCACCTGGGGGGGAGCCAGCTGCCACGCCCTGAGGACACTGTGAAGGGTCCTGCCTACAGCCCTGTGATGAACTTGGAAGGGACCCCCATCCATCAAACCTTGAGATATGGCAGCCAGGGGCTTGAGGACTCCTTCGGGGGACACCCTGAGCCGGAGCCCCCCAACCAAGCCACACCCAGGCTCCCAGCCCTCAGAGACGGGAAGGATTGTTTCTTTTTCTCTTCTCCTCAGAGAAAAATCAGGCTGTTATTTCCATTTTCTCTGCTGTTTGGAACCTCCTGTGCATCTATTCTCTTAGTAAATGCCCTTATTTAAAAACAAATATCTTGGGGCACCTGGGTGGCTCAGTCGGTTGAGCGACTGCCTTCGGCTCAGGTCATGATCCTGGAGTCCCGGGATCGAGTCCCACCATCAGGCTTCCTGCTCAGCGGGGAGTCGGCTTCTCCCTCTGACCCTCCCCCCTCTCATGCTCTCTCTCTCACTCATTCTCTCTCTCAAATAAAGAAATAAAATCTTAAAAAAATATAAAATCTATCTATCTAAAAAAAATATAAAATCTATCTATCTATCTAAAAATATCTAAATATATTTTCATTAAACTTCAGTTATTATTATTTCTATACATTGATTTCTATCCTCCTAAAAACATTTGTACACTTTAATTTCTCACTGAATACCCTTCCCCCACCTCTGAATTCATCGTTTTTCATTTACTTTTATTTTTAAACCTAACTTATAGTGTACAGCATCCTAAATGCTCTCATGTAAAATATTTTTGTACTGTTCCATAGAAATAGCTTAATTGGAATGGGCAATTTTTTACATATGTTCCTGATTTCTCTGGCCCTCCCTCTTGGCTTTGGTGATCTTCATTTCTTTACTGTTTGTTTGTTTTTTAATGAGAAGTTTGCTTTACTAAAGAGGAGATCATTTTGATCTAGTCCAGCTCATTCTAATGTAACTTTATAGTACCCGTGGTTTCTTCTCCTAAAAAGTCAACAAACATATTTATCCTCTTGTTAGCAAGAATATGTTCATATTAGTGGTTTTTTTTTTTTTTGCTCGTTAAGGCATATTTAAGCCCTTGATACAGTGTACCTTTTTCAGCTTGCTGTTTGTCTTAATAATAGCCATACTTTTTAGATTATAGATACATTTCCTCTCATTTGATACTTGTACTAAGCCCGGGAGGAAAATAAGAAAATTGTTTTATTATTCCCAGCTTTCAGAGGAGGGAACTGGGGCTCAAAGCAATGAGGTAACAGAGGTAAGGTCCCAGGGCCAGTAGGAGGTAGGGTCCAGGCATTTCCACAAAGCCTTGTCTTCTGTCTACTTAGCACTCAGGGATTTTCATGCGCATACCCCTGGGAAACTGAGCCATGCACATTCTCATTCCTTCATTGGTTTTTACATTTGTTTTTCTGGCCCATTTTGGGTGGGAGGATTTCTCTTACTTCCTCTCTACTTCCGTTCCTCACTTCTCCTCCCTTGCCCCCTCCCCATCTCCTTGAACTCCAGGTTTAAGTCCCCTTAGGAGCATCCAGACTTTCTCTTTGATGGTGTGTATAGCAGAGATTCCCCGGTGTCCTGGCCCAGCTCCTGCCCCTTCTGCTGGGCTTTTCTCCTCCCTCTTCCTTAGTAGGCCCCCACATGCTTAAGGAAGATACGAGCTCAGATAATATGCTCACAGCACTTTTATTCGGCTTAATTCCCTGAACACCAGGGGAGTGTGTACAGGCGTTGAACTTGCCTTTCAAAGATGCTTTTGGTGCCCCAGGTGGCATTTCCTCTGACCCTCTGATTTCAACCACACCTGTAGAGATTTGTGAATAACCACACTTGCTTTGAGTCTTCTCCTCGTTTGCCTTAGGGACTTCTCTGAAGCCCGGGGAATTCACTCAGTGTCTCTACAAAAGTGCTGTCAGGAAGTGTCTGTTGCTGGTCTTTTCATCATTGATTTTTAAGTGTCCTTTTGTACTGTGGATTTAAGACATTTATCAGGTACGCGTTGCAAGAATTTTTTCCTAGTCTGTAGCTTACCTACGAATTAAAGATGTCATTTGATGGTCATACTGAAACAATTGGTTGGGGTCCAATATTTCTCTTTATTTTCTTTCAGGATTAGTACTTTTGTGTCCTAAGAATTCTTGGCCAAATGGTCATGTATGTCTATATCCAGCTCAAGGTTGCATGTAAGTGGTGAGAATGGCCTTCTCCTTTGCCTGGTACCCAGTGCTAGAAAGGAATCATTCACTATTTTACAATTAAGTATGATAATAGCTGTAGATTCTCATAGATGCCCATTATCAGATTGGGTGTGTTATCTTCTATTTCTGTTTAGTGTGGATTATGATCACGAATAGTTATTAAATCATATCAAGGAATTTTTAGCCTTCCATTAAAGTGATCATATGATTCTTTTTCTTTTTTTTTTTTTTTGTGGAGGCATAATTGATTGACACTCTTAATGTGGTGAGTTATGTTGGACGATTCTCAAATGCTGAACCCACCTTACCTTCCTGAGACAAACCTCACTTGGTCACTTTGAGAAAGGATCACTCTATGATTTACAGCTTAGCCACCAGCTTTTCCAGTCCCTTTGTCCTACCTGCATCTCTCTCCTGCTTCTTCCTCCAAGCTTCAGCCACCTGCCACCCATGTTCAGGGAAGCCCCTCGTGTGCTCGGGGTAATCTCTCTCACTCTCCTGCCCTGCCTCCATCCAAACACAAGCATTTGTACTTGGGAAAGGCTCCATCCAACTTGGAAGATCTCTCTCATCTCTCCCACCTGCCTTCAGCATTCTACTGTACGTACTTGGTGAGGGTCCTGGGGCAACATGGTGGCAGGTGACCATAGCTAGCTTTATGATGGGGCACCGAGGAATTCCAGTCCATCGCGTGAGCTCACATGCGGCCATTCAATGTCTATCAAAACGTGTGCGGATGCCTCCTTGTCACCTTCTATGTCACATTCACTCTTCCTTCTGCCATGCCCCCAGGGATGAAACCAGGAAGAGTTCATCCCTTTCCAGCATTTTATTTCTTTCTGCCTGTATAGACGTGTGACTTTTTACAAAATTATGATCATTTATTTTATTCAGCTTGTTCTTGCTTTTTGGGATGGTGGGAACAGTTCTTGAGACTTTATACATCTTAACTGAAAGGGATGATCACATCCTTGTCTTCCATTTTTACTTTCCTTAAATTCAGGAATAGTATGTACCTGTATTTAACCAATACCTCAGAAAATTCATCTTGGTCATACTTGCAGATATTTAGAAAATGAATAGTCTGGATTTGTCACGTGCGACTTGTTTTATTGAGTCATCAAGAGTAACATGGATTAGTAAAAAGGAATAGATCCTTAGAAGCCAACAGGACATAACCCCCCCCTCATATTTTAAAGTATAGAAAACTGGCCCAAAGGGGACAGAGGACCAGCCCAAGGTTAGTTATAGAGTCAGGATTCTGACTTACCATACATTTATCTTTCCACTTTTGAAGTGCCTGCCTCTTGGAGCTTCAGTTCCCTCCCCAGTAAAATAAGGGGGTTGGATTAGATTAAAGGCTGGTGCCTCTCAGCACCATGATTCTATTTTTTCCTTTCATCCTGCCTGCTGGAGCTTTCAAGAATATCAAGGACATGATCCGTGTTACATCATTGGAGGACCTTTTCTATTTATGCGTAAAGGTCTGTCAGACCATGTCTGGATCACAATTCCGGGAGAAAGAATAGCTTAGTGTTAAAAAAGAAATAATAACCACAATGAAACAATTTTTAAATTTATCCTCACCAGGTCCAAATATGCTCATGTAAAATATTTATTAGGCATTGTCCAATGTAATAAAAACACCACAGTTTCCTTGTTCTTCCATTCCCAGAGATGACCACCATAGAGAGTTTAATAGGCAGTTCTCACTGTCTGTTCTCTCCAGATCTCTAGGGGCTCACATTAGATCTAGGCTTTTATCCCTCACACAGGTATTTGTTGATTTCCTACTGTGGCTAGAATACTCTGCCAGATACCAGGGTACAGCAATAACAAGGCAGGCACGGTCTCTCTACTCTCACGGACTTTACATGTCAGGGATGGAAGCAGACAAGCAGTAAACAGAGGAATGAAAGTGGCCCGCAGGTAGAAACGGCAGAGTGACTGGGAAGAGGGCTGCCCTGGAGAGGATGATCAGAGCATGTCTCTTTCACAAACGGAGATCCAAGTAACACAAAAGAATCAGACATTGTAATGCATTAGGTTGGAGTGAGCTGGGGACAAAATGCAAAGGCCCAGAAGAGGATCCAGCTTGGCGCGTTGGGCCTCTCTCTGGGAGCATGGCTGGGGTGTGCAGAGAGGGGAGTGTGGAACGAGATGCAGTGAAGAGCCGGCTTCCACGCCACACAGAGCCTCGGCAAGGGAACGCAGGGTATAGGCTGAGGGCAGTGCACAGTCGCTGGGAGGTTTTAAGAAAAGACTTCAGAGTCTAATTCATAATTTAAAATTGGATAAACAGAGGCACACATGTATAATTCATGCTTATGCTAAAATAGATATATATTTGTATATATATGCACATTTTTATTGAGGAGATAGTCCCTCATCGTTCAAGAAGGATGGGGTTTTTCTGTGTATCCTCTGACATGTCTTTCAGGTAAGGTGTTCCAAACATCTTCACTTGTCAGGTTCTAGAGATTGCACACAGTTCTTTTTGACAGCACTGCTCACATTTTAATCATCTCCTCCTCTTTAAGGGGACTTCATGTTGAGGAAGCCGACACATCACCCTGACAACCATGATGCCTGGGCTCCTGACTGGCTTCTTCCATGAACTCTCTGTCTCGTCATAGGTAAGTCCCTTCCCCTCTCTCTGACTGTGTCCACATCTCAGAGTCCTTTGGCTTTCATGGCCTGTGACTTTAAGTAAAAATCTGACATAAGCAAGACAACTTGGGGGTGGGGGGTAATCAGCTTTGACCTCAGCTCCTGAGCCCTGAAATGCTGCCAAGTCTTTTTCCCAGAAGACAAAATTGAAACAATTAATGTAATGAGAATACTGATCTCAGAGAGGGCATCTTCAGAAAGATAAGGAGAATAACTAAATAACACTCCAGTTATAGATTCAAAGTAGGTAATTTGGTCCAACTCCCGTTTGAGAGTTTGATGATCCTCAACATCGCCACCTAGTGGTCATTCTGGCTTTGGCTTGATGATGTCCCGTGGAGGAAGCCCGCCCTCTGAAAGAAATGTGCCTTCTCCTCTGGCAGGCTCAAGATCAGCCCCCCACCATGTTAAAGAAGATTTTTTGTTCTAGATGCTTCCACACCCATAACTTCTGTTGGAGGCTTCTGAGGCTGTAATCCCTGCACTGGGGTGTTCTTGGTCTTTACAGTGTGTCCCCTGCAACTGAGTCCCAGCGGCCTGGCCAAGAGAGAGCCCTTCCCGGGGACCGTCAGGCTCGGGCTGGTCATAGGCCAGTGGTGCTCACTGGTAGAAGGGCACTGCACACAGGGTAATCGCGACTAGTTGAAACAGATTCCTTCTTTGAGGAATTCAGCATGGAGGTGTAAAGAGACCATGAGTGTAGGGGCAGCAGATCCCCTGCCAGGATGGAGTGTTTGCACTCCTAATACCAGTCACCTTGCCACTGAGATCTGGGGTGAGTTTGCAATCCCTCCCTAAGCTCTAAGGGTGTTTAAGCAAGAAAGATCAAGTCCACTCTCCTTGCTCTGTTGACTAGCCTAGGTCGATAGATGCCCAGTATTCTCCTAGCCACAGGGAGTGCCTTGCAAACTCAGGATTTTGTAGGGAATTCTGAGAAACAGGCTTCATTCTATGGTTTGAAAAATAAAGACTTGGAACTGGACTTTCCCCACCGCATGAAAAGGCAGTTCGAGAAGGAAGCAGATGTGCAGAGCTGGGCAGAGCAGGGAGGATTGCAGAGAGATAGGGTGGATCGATAGAGCTGTCCTGGATCCCACTCTCTGATCACCTGAGCTGGTTTGATTGGAGATCTCCGTTACCCATGGAAAAACGGGTGTGTCCTCTCAAAGACACAGAGGTGGTGTGCATGTGCTGTATCACGGTCAGACCCAGCATCCCTGAGTCCTCTCTGTGTGGGGCTTGATGATCGAGGCCAGAGCTGAGAGCTAACTCGGGTCCTGAGCATTCTGGGCCCTCGAAGTCGACACATCTTCCACCTTCCTAGGTGGGTTTTTTCCACAGCCTCTTATGGTTACCTTATTTCACAACATACATCTGTAACATCTCCTGCCTGACTCCTGCTTAAAACCTTTTGTTTGGTTTTCAGCGGTTCTAAAATACAGAACAAAATTTCTCCTATGGTCTATAAAGACCTAGGAGAAGCTCACTCTCAGGTCTTCCTTCTTTTTTTAAGATTTTATTTATTTGTGAGAGAGAGAATGAGAGACAGAGAGCACGAGAGGGAGGAGGGTCAGAAAGAGAAGCCGACCCCCCGCCGAGCAGGGAGCCCCATGCGGGACTCGATCCCGGGACTCCAGGATCATGACCTGAGCCGAAGGCAGTCGTCCAACCAACTGAGCCACTCAGGCGCCCCTCTCAGGTCTTCTTGACCTGTTACTTCCTTCCAGAAGCTAAGTACTCTGCCCCCCCCCTTCCTACCTCACCTGTCACCAGCTCCTCATGTGTCCTATTCTGCCAGCGGGCATGTGTGGTGAGCCCACGAGTACAAACACCAGATCTGCTTTTGCTCGTGGTTGCCTTCAGTTCCCGGCACAGAACAGCGGGCAGGAAATGAATGAATGAATGAATGAATGAACAAATGAATGAATACATATTTTTCTGCCATTAGCTGAAGGGGTTAGTTCTTGCCAAACTGACTGTCTACAATTAACCCTTCCTGAAAACCCTCCAATGATATGAAATCAGATTCGAGAAGTTTTCTAGATGTTGCATGCTATCAGAAAACATGGGAAGGGAACGTCTCTTCAGTATGTCAGAGCAGGCTCTCCTGCTCAGTGATGCCTTGGGAACATGCAAATCACGCAATTAGAATTATCTGTTGTGCTGGGTTGAGGGAGAGACTGTGGCTGCCCTATTCCTCTAGAACTTAAGAAATGATTTCAGGGGCAGGGAGTGGCTTTTATAAAATGCATTCCTGGAGCGCCTGGGCGGCTCAGTCAGTTAACCATCCGACTCCTGGTTTCAGCTCAGATCGTGATCTCCAAGTCCAGGGATCAAGCCCTGAGTCGGGCTCTGAGCTCAGAAGGGAGTCTGCTTCTCCCTCTCCCTCTGCTCCTGCTCGTGCTCACTCTCTCTCTCAAGAATAAATAAATAAAATCTGTAAAAAATACACTGAAGAAAAAGCAGTGAGAGGAACACTACTCAGTATGCAGCAGGTATTCAATAAACCTGCGCTATTATTTTTCCCCGTGAGGTCAAAATCCACCTCAATGTCTTGTTATCTGACTCAGAAATTCCAAATCCCACTCCATGAAGGGGCATGGCTGGAAGGCCCACAGGAGGCTACAGCCAAAGGCGGAAGGAGCCAGGCCTGCTGGCATCACAGGGCGGGAGGGTCGGTCTTGCCAGCAGAGGAGAGGCTTCTGCAATTTGCTGCCACCGCTTCTCTGTAGACGGAAGGGAGCCTCAGGAAGAGCCAGGCCTGATTCCGTGTCCCCCAGGCAGAAAGTGCAAAACCCCCTGTCCTCCCTTAAGCTCAGTGGACACCCCACTCTCAGTGGAAGGAAGAATGGGCAATTGTGTAGCTGGCTCCCAGGAATTGAAGTCAGATTATGACGGAACATTTTGTGAGCCTGGAAAAGCAGGTCCTCTGGGCCCCCTAAATTGCAGAATATTAGAAATGGAGGTGGTCTTAAAGACATTCTGGCACTTTCCTGAGGCCAGAGAGGGAGAGTACCTCCCCCATGGGAAGCTGGAGGATTGGCAGGAGTGCAATGCGCTTGTCTTGGCCCCAAGTTCAGTAATTTCCAGTTGGCCTCTGCTCAGATCATGCGTATGGCAGTTCTTTCTGAGAACTGAATCCTGGGGGGAGGCTGCAAAAGGCCTGCAGCCAGAAGGCTCTGCGTGCTGCCTGCATGGCCCCTGGGGGTGGCAGGTGTGCGGGGCAGAGCAGCTGCTTGCTGGCCCGTCCCCTCCTTCACTCTCAGACTCCGGGGACTCACTTCACCTCGCCTGCCCTCCACATCCTCATCTGTAAATCAAGAGAGAAGGACGGGACATTCTGAAGGACCCTGTCGACTCTGAGGTCCCTGTGGTCCACCTTCCCTAGTCAGAGACTAAGTCCACCCACCATCTCCAAAACGTCCCACCCTGGACATAGTCAACATAAGAGAGGCATTTGGGGAGAAGTTGACAGAGAGGAGAGGCTTTAAAAAGAATTGCACGAAGGGAAAGAAGCCAGTCACAAAGGAACACATAGTGGATGATTTCATTACAAGAAAAGTCTAGGAAAGGGGGGGTCCACAGAGAAGGGAAGGGGGCCAGGGGCTGTAGGAATTGCATGCCCCATGCTCGAAGCAGCAGGAAGCCCAAAAGGACCTTCCCGTGTGCCATCTAAGTGAAGCCAGGGAACGACCGTGCACGAAACGATAATTAATCTCTGATTCATCTCCGCAAAACTGAGATCCAGAGGGGAGCAGTGGCCTCCTGGGTGGCAAGGAGGGAGAGGGACCCCATCTGCCCCTCTGGTCTCTGCACCACAGCCCCTACCCCACCTGCCCAGGCCCAGGGACACTTACTGAGAAGAGCAGGAAGTCATGACCAAATGCAAAAGGTGGTCCAGGTGTATCTCAACAGGGCCTCTGAGCTGCCTTTCAAATGCTGCTCACTCAGCCCTTCCAGAGGTGCTGCCCTCGGCACTGGAGAGCCACACTTCGCTCTCTCTGGCCCCGTCGCACCCAGGTCTCTGGGTGTCCTGGGCAGCCCCCACCCCCACATGCTTCCAGCCCCACTGACTCAAGACCCCTGCCGTGCAACATCTTGTTCTTTCTCATGGGTTCCTCTTCCGAGTGGCGGGCTGTGTCTCCAGATTCTTTCCCCTTGTGGTCTCCATTCGTACCTGTCCCTGCACATCCTGAGGTTCCACAGCCCGTGTCCCAGCCACGCCAAACTCAATTCCATCAGTATCTTCTCTGCTAGACCTTCTCTCAGCTCCCATGTTTATTGGAGGGTGTAGAACCCTCAGGGCCAGAAAGCTGAGTTGGTAGTATTCCTCAGTTCGTGACACCCCAGCATCGTCACTGTGAATCTATTCCAGCTCATTCTCCCTCTCTCTCTGCCTCTGTCTCTCCATCCCTGTCTCTCTCTCTGCCTGTCTCCTTTTCTCTCTCTGTCTCCCTCTCTGTCTTTCCCTCTCTCTCTCTTTCTCTTCCTCATTCTGTTTTCGTTCCTTTCCCTCTCTTCTCAGTGATGTCCCTTGCCTTCCAGATGGGTAGCTGCTACAATGTGGGATTATTCCCTGTATATGTGGGTGCCCTTGTGAAATGGGTAACACTGTTTTCTGTGCCTGCATTTTAAGTGTATACTGGGGACACTGTCCTGATATTTCATTCTGAGATGAAGCCACATGGCCGAATGTTCCTCTGGTTCGTTCCTTCCGACTGCTTCCTGTCCCATAGTGCGTTCACACATCTTACCTGTGACCCCACTGGCAGGCACCTGGGCTTTCTTTCTAATACCTGCTGCACAAACAGAGCAGAAATGAGCCACCTTGTATCTGCTCCCTGTGCAGCAGCTTATCTGTGGGGTCATTGGCTGTGCACCTGTCACCTTGCCTGTACCACCTGTCCCCCCCAGGACAGAGGAAGCAGCAAGCTTGCTGGGCCACCAGCGTCCCTGCATCCCCCTTGCCCATGTCCCCTCCGACATTCTGAATGGAACTTCCTTGTCATGTGGGTCAGGGTAAACGTTGTAACTTTGTTTACATTAGCATTTTTTTAATTACTAAATTTGGACATTTTCAATAACCACGTTAGTAACTTAGGCTTCCCCATCTGTCAAGAGGCTCCTTATAGCCTCGGCTCATATTTCTACTCCGTTGAGGCCTTTTATTTTTTTATATTCAGTAATCTTTTTTATTGCCGATATAAATCATGTATCTGTTTCAGAAGCTGAAAGAATCTTTTCCTGGCCTGTCGTTAATTTAATTTCTATTTCTTTGAATAAGGATCATTATTTCCCACGTGAGAACAGTTCTTGTTCCCCTGCAGTTGGGGCTTTCTGCCTGCCTTTTCTGTCCCTCTTCATCCCAACTGACAACCCCAATGTGCAGCATCTCGGAGCCCAAACCACTCATTGCCCCTAACTGTTCTGCCCGGCTCTCCTGACTGCCAATCACCAGCCCCGCCTGTGCTTGAACTTGGCTCCCTCCTGCCAGTCCACTCACTGCCCGGGCTGCGTCTCCCCGGCTCTCACCTGGACTGTTCCCAGCCTCCTGACTGGTCTCCCTGCCTCCAGCCCCAGCCTCCTCCCTCTCCCTGTTCCGGACTGCTCCATGAAAGACCATTCCAGGCACACAGCCCAACTCTGTCCCCCGCCTGCCTGAAATCTCGCAGTGGACCCCATCAGTCTGGCAGTCTCCCTTAACACGGCTGCAGATCAGAATCATCGGGTGAAGCGTTTTTTTTTTCCTTTTTAATCAGAATTCCTAGATCCCGACCCAGGATTACAGGATGAGAATATGAGACCACAGGCTTGCAGAGCTGTATTTTAGTGTCTGATTCACGTGCCAAACTGTCTTCCCAGTATACTCTACACATGGTGCTGTTTCAGACCCCAGTCCCCAAGACCGCATGGTCTACAGGAGGTAGCACCAGAACCGCCATGGGCTGAACCGTTGTTTGAGTCTCTGCCTTTGCAAGATTCATGCCACCTTTTGGGGGATTCTTTCCCTTGCCTTCGACTCAGTTTAATTCTTCAAGTGTTCATCAGCCCACCCCTTCTTCAGGAAGCTCTTGTCTTGCTAGCAGCCCTCACAGATGTCACCCTTCCTTGGTGTCCTTATGGCGTGTCCCTCTGTCGTCTGCCTTGATCCTCATGCTTTCTAGCAATTCGTCTTTGTGTTTTCCCATTTCACCAGACTCTGAGCTCTTCGAGACTGAGCAGTGTTCACAATCATTGTACCTGGGACAGTGGGTCTAGAATTTCTGCAGTGAAAAGAAGGAAAGTGAAACCTGATTAACAGAAATCTCGGCTATCTACAGAACTGTAGGAATTGCAAGCAAGAACACAGCCATTTGCTAGAGGCACAATGGCATCTTTTACAATATGAATGAGTGTGAGCTTCTGAGCCCAGGGCTTAATGCCCACAAGTTTACTGCAAGACATGGTTATCTATGACTACTTAAGAAACCACTCCAAACTTAGTGCAACAACAAAACCCAATAATATACCACTTTCATCATCATCTGTTAGTATTATTGCTGCTCCTCATGGTGTGGGGGCCAACTGGACTCAGTCAAAGGCTCTCACTTATGTCTCTCATTCAAGTGCAATCAAGTGTGGCTGAGATGGACTCTCTGAAGGGTCCATTCCCGGGTCTATCAGTTGGGGGCTGGTCATCGGCTAGGGCCTTTGCTGGGATTGTTGGCAGGAACTCCCACACGTGGACTCTCCATGTAGCCTGGGTTTTCTCACGGCATGGTGGCTGGGTTCTAAGAGCCAGAGTCTCAAGAAAGAGCAAGGAGCAAACTTCATTTCATTTCATGACCCTAAGTCACCTGGGGTCACTGCCCCTACAGTGCATTGGTCAAGGCAGCCACAAATATCCACCAAATTTCAAGAGGAGGGACACACACCCCTCCAAGTATCGGGGAGTGGTGGGTCACACTGTCAGAAGAGCATGGGGACTATTGTTATGACTGCATTTGGAAACCACAACCTGCCCTATCAGTAAGCTCCTGAACATCTCTGAGACTCCATCTTCCCATCTGTAAAATATGGACAATAGTACTAACTCCATGGGAATGTTGGTTGGGAGTTTTAAAGATGATATTGGGCTTCGGCTCAGTACATATTAAGCATCTGCTATGTGAAAGCAGGAATGGGTTGACAATGCCTGAGGTACACAGCCATAATGCATCCACAATAACTATTTGTTTCAAACTCCCTGTGGAAAATGGCAACATGCAGTGCTCCAAGTTGGAGTCTCCGTTTGGGAATGCGCCTTTCTGAAAAACAGCAGAGTCGTAAATTACTGCAAATTCTCCCCTCAGCCACCACTGTTCCCCTCCTGCCTGTTCTCACCTTCTTTCTGGGCTGCTTTCATCTCAACCTGGGCATATTTCCAGCATCCAACACCCTTAAATGTTTTGTCCTCAAATATTTCATTTTGGAAAAAATCCGGGTGTAATTAAATGAACAGCCCAGTCTGTGTTGAGGAAAAAGACAGAATATGCCCATTTATACTAAAAGAAGGTCTGTGAGTCTCTCTTCCTTTTCATCTTATTATGCCTCTCATATTCACAGATTTCCTCCCACAAATCACACTATACAACATGCACAAATTGTATGAAAGAAATACGAGGCTTAATTTTTTAAAGATATTTATTTATTTGTTTTTATTTATTTATTTAGAGAAAGCAGAGGGAGGGACAGAGGGCGAGGGAGAGAGAATCTCAAGCAGACTCCCTACCGAACCCAGAGCCTGACGTGGGGCTCCGTCCCACGACCCTGAGATCACGACCCAAGCCCAAATCAAGAGTTGGATGCTTAATCGACCAAACCACCCAGGTGTCCCTGGGGCTTATTTTTTTTATCATGCAATAATTTATACTTATATACCTAAACCATTGTCTGATACAGTGACCAAATTAATGAATGCATATACATGTATAAACATGCACATGGAGGGTTTATGTAATATATGTAAACACTAAGTTAGAAAGAAAAAATTAACCATGAATGTATTACCCAGATAATAACTACAGCATTACAACACCAATGACTCAACACAGGTGAGACCACCCAACCCATCCTCTGCCTCCCATGAAGGTAAATTTTATTCTGAATTTTAAATTTATTATCCTCTTGCTCTTAAAAATACATTTACGCTATATATGTACATGTATACGCCCAACAATACAGTATTTAATTTTGCTTATATGGGGACTTTAAATGCTTTCAGTAGTGAAGTGGATAATTCTGAGATGGAACTTGGTAAATTACACAGTAGTAACTATGTTGGAGCACTGTAGAGTGATTTATGCCCAACCTAAGGAATTCAAAGTCAGTTAAAAGTAACAACAGCAATGTCCACAATAGTCAAACTATGGAAAGAGCCAAGATGTCCATCGACAGATGAATGGATAAAGAAGAGGTGGTATATATACACAATGGAATATTATGCAGCCATCAAAAGGAATGAGATCTTGCTATTTGCAACGACGTGGTTGGAACTGGAGGGTATTATGCTGAGCGAAATAAGTCAATCAGAGAAAGACATGTATCACATGACCTCACTGATATGAGGAATTCTTAATCTCAGGAAACCAACTGAGGGTTGCTGGAGTGGTGGGTGGGAGGGACGGGGTGGCTGGGTGATAGACATTGCAGAGGGTATGTGCTATGGTGAGCGCTGTGAATTGTGTAAGACTGATGAATAACAGACCTGTACCTCTGAAACAAATAATACATTATATGTTAAAAAAAAGAAGAAGAAGAAGATAGCAGGAAGGGAAAAATGAAGGGGGGGAATCGGAGGGGGAGACGAATCATGAGAGACTATGGACTCTGAGAAACAAACTGAGGGTTCTAGAGGGGAGGGGTGGGGGGATGGGTTAGCCTGGTGATGGGTATTGAGGAGGGCACGTACTGAATGGAGCACTGGGTGTTACACGCAAACAATGAATCATGGAACACTACATCAAAAACTAATGATGTAATGTATGGTGACTAACATAACATAAAAAAAGTAACACCAGCACCACCACAGTCCTTGTGTATAAAGTATATCTATAGGCTTGGCCTGTAGGCCTCCAGTTTAAAACCCTTGGCTTTGAAAGAAAAGTCTGAACACCAAAGGCATAGATGTAGGGCTCCCTAAAATCTATCCCCCACTTGCTTACCAGCTTCTTATTTCACTTGTAATTAAATAAAGACTTGGAATAATTACATTACTTATATACTGCCAATAGAAGTATAGATTTGTCCAAATGTATGGAAAAATTTTAGGACTCATTTGGTATAACCAATACTCCATGACTGAGCATACCGTTCAACATAATATATACTCAATGGAAATAAATGCATATGTGTATCAAAAATATATACAAGAATATTTTATATAGATTTATAGTACCTAAACTAGAAGAAAATGTACATGAGGAATTACCAATACATATTCCATCCCACATGCTTTTCTTACAATAAGACATTGATACTTCTCCATTGAAAGGTGAGGGTTGTAGGGGCACCTAGGTGGCTCAGTCAGTTGAGCGTCCAACTCTTGATGTTGGCTCAGGTCATGATCTCAGGGTGGTGATATCGAGCCCCACATCAGGCTCCATGCTCAGCAGAGAGTCTGCTTGGGATTCTCTCTCCCTCTCCCTCTGCTGCTCCCCTACTCGCTCTAAGTAAATAAATAAATAAATAAAACCTTTTGAAAGAAAGGTGAGGGTTTTATTTTTCTCTTTCCTTGAATCTGGACAAAGCTTTGCATTGCTTTGACCAATATAATGCTGTGGGAGTTATTTTGTGTGACTTCCCACTTGCAAGCTAGGTAGTAAAAGGAAATTTGACTTCTGTTTTGCTCTCTTACTCTCTCATACCCCTCAGTTTTGGAACTCGGGCATCATATTATGAGGCATCCCACTTCACATGAGACCCCCTCGTGTAGGAGCTCATGCTCCAGCTGGCAACCAACATCAACCACCATGCGCCTGCGGGTAAAAGACCAAAAAAGAAAAGATATTGCCAAGAGCAGACACGCCTGCCTGCCTGTGCTCTGTCCAAAGTCCTGAATCTATAAGTACAGTAAGTGGTTGTGTTATGCTACTAAGTTTGGGGATGAGTTGTTATGCATAGTACCTGGAACAACTATACACAAAAATTAATAAATATCACAAACATAAAAGCTAAAGATGTCAACAGAAGTGAGTACATACTGATGAGTCCCTTGACACCAAGTTCAAAATCATGAAAAACCAGCTTATAGTCATAGAAGTTGGAAGAGTGGTTAGTTTTCAGGGTGTATTTCCTAGGAGAAGACAAGAAAGAGGATCCTAAATGTGTAAATAATTTCCCACATCTCAAACTGGATGTTCATTTCATGGCTATATTCACCTGTAAAAATTCATCAGGCCTTACACAACAGATCCCAAACTACTTATCCAAAAACAAAGTTTACAAAAGAAAAAGCAGAGCTGTTCTTTTTTCTAAAGATTTTATTTATTTATTTGAGAGCGAGAAAGTGAGAGCGAGGGAGAAGGAGCAGGGGGAGGGGCAGAGGCAGAGAGAGAAGCAGGCTCCCGGCTGAGCAGGGAACCCAACTCAGGGCTCAATCTCAGGACCCTGGGATCATGACCTGAGCCAAAGGCAGATGCTTAATTGACTGAGCTCCCCAGGCACCCCCAGAGCTCTTCTGATTGAGGTGGGTATGGAGCCCCTGGGGTCCAGTGGTTCCACTCCCTCTTATACCAGATTCCTGGGGCTTCATAGGAATGGAGCTTGAAAATCTTGTGACCAAAGCCTTTCTCAGTTTCTATCCCACTACCTTTAAATCTCCAGGACCTACCATAGTGTCTGGTATGCAACAGCTGGTTAGTAAATGCTGAATTCATGAGTGCATGAGGACATGCAAGATAGCTTTTATTTGTCCATGGCCCTACAAGAGTTCTTTCTGGTGGACTGAGAAGAAAAAATCATTTGGAAAACTTCTGGAACTGCACTAATTCTTTCAGACATTTAAGAGGTTCTTTCAAATCATTTGACAAATTACTATCCATTTTTAAAATTATTGTCTATTTAGTAATTTTTGTATTTTTTGTTCTTCCAAGTAGCTGCCCTTCTTGTCGGGTATGAGCTTAGACTGGTCGTCTCATGCCATTAATCCTAATTGGTATTTACACGGAGAGACTTGGGGCACCCTCCTCAGAGGAATGCTAAAAAGAGACAGGAGTTGCATTCGGGTGTTAATAGACAACTATGTTTTGTATACTTTCTTCTGCTTGTTGAAATTCTGTTCATTCTTTAAAATTTTAATTAAACATTTTATCTCTCTTAATGCCTTTTCTTAACTTTTTAGACAGAATTTGTGGTTCCCATCAGAGAGTATTATATAATATATATGTATCCTATATATTATATATAATATTATGTATATATTCAATCTCTAGTGTGTTATATAATGGGATATATGTGCATATCCTTGACTCTATCAAGAGAGAAGTGAGAGATATAAAAGGGAATATCTACTGAATGCCTCTTAGGTCCCAGCAATATGTTAAAAGAGCAATATAGTTTGACCAAGTGGGATTTATTTCAAGAATGGAAGTTTGGTTTAAATGTTAAAATTCTAATCACTTTAATTTACATATTAACAAAATACAGGCGAAAGGTGGATTGGAACACAAAAACGGTATCTGCTTGTCATCACCTTAAATCAGCTTTGTACCGGAGACACTAGCCTGTGCAGTCATGCACAAAAAAATATATAAAAGCTATAAAGATTTAATGTGGAATTTAAAAAGCCATTCCTCCTCATAGCTGACATGATTATGGATGTAGAAATTGCCTAAATCTATAGTTAGAATTAATAAGTCAATTTAGCAAAGATGGTTGAAATAAGGAATTATAAGTTCTATATAAAAACAATTATGCTTAAATATTCTAGCAGCAAAGAATATAAAAATAACATTTAAAACACTACTATTTATATTTGCATAGGGAAATTATCAAGGACATAGGAATAAATCCATGGAAATTATGTAATATTAAAAATTATCAGATAATTGATAATAAATTTAAGGAAAAGTGTGTAAAAATCATACACAGAGCAATACAAAATATTGCTGAGAAAAATTAAGGACTATTTAAGTAAATGGACAGATAATCCATGTTCATGAATTAAGATACTTAATATTATTAAGATTTCAATTCTCCCCAAATTCAGTTAAGAGCCAATATAATTCCAGTCAAAATCCCAGAAGTTTTTGTTAGTGTTGTAGATATTGATAAACAAATTCAAATGTTTTATGGAAATATTATGGACATAGAATAGCCAAGACAATACTAAAGAAGAAAAAGTTAGGGATTTATAGGTTTCAAGACTTAATATGAAGCTAAAGTAATTAAGTCAATGTAGGTATTGATACAAAGAGCGATCTGTCAAAACAGACCCCCATGTAGACAGTCATTCAGTTTACTTGTGACACAGGTTTTCACTGGGAAACAGTCTTTTCAATACATTTTGCTAAAAAAATTCTACCATGTGTACAGGGAAAAATGAACTTTTCTCCCTGTTTCACAATCTAATTTGAGTCAGACAATTATAAGCATAATTATGAAAGTTAAAATAATCTTTAGACTAAAATGGTAAAATACCTTCATAATCTTGTTTTTGGAAAAGATTTTTTAAATAGGCTACGAACCACTAATCAAATAAGAAAATAAGATAAATTGGAATTTATTAAAACTAGGAAACTCTGATCATCAACAGCAAATTTGTTAATAAGTGATGAGTTGGGCCATGCCTGGATAACATCTGGGATACATGCCATATCCTGGGCACCTCTGTAGCCCAGGCCCACCCCAGAAACTGGCGTTCATTAGTGCCCACAAGGGTTGCCTTCTTCCTGCCCTTCTTCCTGCCCCCATCTGGTGGCCTCTCGCGGTGCCATACTGGCATGAGTCTCTGGCACTATACCTCATATTGAAGACTTGATTCAAGGTCTGCTATCTATTAGTGGTGCTGTAGTTTGCAAAGTTTCAAAAGGAATCATTTCAAATAGCAAAGATGGAAGATTTAATTTGAATGGCCCAGTACATGCACAGACCAAAAAAAATTTTTATGTTGCCAAAAAAAAATGCATACATCTAGGAAACATAGACTTTGGAATCAGACAGATACAGGTTCGAATTCCAGAGATAGAATTTTCCTGTTGGTTTTACTCAAATCGCCTTGCCCCTCTGGATCTCATTTTTCTTATCTGTATTGGGACACCTATTTAGTAGTTGGTTTTAAATGATTAAAATACCAAAATCTATTCCATGAAATACCAATTCTCATGATGCCAATAAATATTCTACATATCAACTGTTCCATTATCAAGTACAGTTCAACAGCTCTGAATAGAAAGAATTTTTTTAGGGGCCACTGGTTGAGCATCCGACTCTTGATTTTGGCTCAGGTGATGATCTCGGGGTTGTGAGACAGAGCCTCATGTCGGGCTCCACGCTCAGCAGGGAGTCTGCTTGAGATTCTCTCTCCCTCTGTCCCTCTCCCACTCGCATGCGCCCGTGTGTTCACTGTCTCTCTCTCTCTCTCAATAAATAAATAAATCTTTAAAAAAATAAGTAAATTTTTTTAACTTTGTGATTCCTAAAGAGACTTTTCTGGTGAACATTATAAATATACATGGGAGGACTAGAGTATTCCATTTTCCAACACATCTCTAACCCGTGGAAATATTTTCCATGACAAAAGACTACTGTTCAATGAACACACATGGGGAAATGATGGTGTAGAACAGAGTAGACATTCCAAAATGCTATCTCTTATTGTTATTGTTGTTATGTTGCTGTTGTTGTTGATATACATATTATTAGGTTATTATTTATTACTTTGCAGCAACAAGAATAAACCTGAACAAATCCAAGTTGCAGCTCAAAATTCATAAAGCATCATTTTCCAAGCAAATTTTGCATGTTGGATTTTGCTTGGCACTTTGCCTCTGAATTCCACTAGTTTAAAATAAACAATTTGAAAATAGACAAATCCCTTCTTTCCTTGCTAATTTGCATGATGGCTTGTTGAGATGGGATTGTTCCATCACAGTCAGGATGATGCCATTGTTTTTAATTAACCATACAGGGACTTGAATCCATTCAAAAGAAAGAAGAAAATTCCTGAACATGCCCACTTACCTGGGTTAATGACTAAAGAAGACAGAGAAATAACATAGCTGTGGGCTTTTATTTTCTACAGAGTTTTTTACACAACAACGGATGTATACATACCACTTTCAATATTTGTAATTGTCTGATTTGTTATACCATGGAGCTCATGAGAATGTGGACAGAGAAAGTGGTAGACTCACATCGTTCTATAATGCCTGTCTTTCTTCCACTCCCTTCCTGGCTTATGCTATTAATTCCACGGAAAGTTTGAATCATAGGAGTTGTTAGGTAATGAGTGATTTTCCATTATTCATAAGTTCATTCTTGTATGCAAACAACAGCCTCTAAGTACCAACATTTGTCTTACTTACTGAGACAGAGGCTCCAGACACGGCACTTCTGGCTCTTGGCCCCTCCATCATCCCAAGGTCTCTGGGATGCATGGAATACAGGAAAGAACCCAGGCCTGGTGCTCTTATCTGGACTCTTCCCCTGTGGGAATTTGGGCAATGGCCTCTGTCATGCTTGTCCTCTCTCCTGGCAGGGCTCTATGCTCTCCAACCCCAAGACTGCATGACTCCATGGCTTCAGTTCACATCAAAATGGAACCATTGGGTTGGATGAAGAATATGGGAATATTTGGTTTGTTGCTGGCCCCAACTATTTTACAACTATCCAGCAGGCATTTACTGATTTATCAGGCTGTGTGTAACTGGAGAAACAGAGATGCTCACAATCAAATTGGAGACATAAACATATGCCAATAAAATAGTATGGTATGGAACAGTCTATACTAATCGGAACATACTACCCAAGAGACTAAAGAGGGGTAGAGTAATTGCAGCGGTCCTCCCAGAGGAAGTTATACTAATGCCGAGATCTGGAGGTTGAATTTGAGTTGGGCACCTGGCCAAGGTGTAGGGATGGGCACTCTGGGTAGAGAGAATAGCCCATGAACAAGTGCAATGAGACTGAAATACACAACTGGACAGTGGCCAGGCCATAGCAAAAATAGAACTCTGACCCACAATCTTCAGCAACCAGCCCAGGACCAACCCGCTGTCTTCATGAGGCAGTGCAGGGGTTCAAACTACCATCTAGTAACCGACCCAGACAGCCAAGCAATAACCCCATAACCCTCAGCCCCAAAGGGCCATTTCTTGGTTAGTAACTGACAGCTTCCCTAAGTTTTGCCCCACTTCCAGCTCAGGACCAACAGGAAAAAGAATAGTCACCCCTAAACAACCACAGAGGATGCCCCACTTATAGTTAGCCCACCTCCAGCTCCCCCAGGCCAACAGCCTCTACTCAGGGCACACCTGAAACCTGCCCTTTCTTCCACTATAAAGTTTTCTCTGTCCTCTGCCTGCCTTGGAGTCTCTGTCAGATGCAAGCGATGGTGGCCAGAATCCTTGCCGTAGCCAACTTGGAATAAATAGCCTTGGCTTGTTCTCTTTCAGGTGATCTTCATTAATTTTTACAGCACAGAGGTGTGGAACTGAGTGTTTTGGGTAAAGAACTAAAAGTACATACTTGGAGGTGGTGGTGTGTGTGCGTGTGTGTGTGTGTATGTGTTTCTGTGAATGCACATATGTGTAGTTGAGGGGAGGGCAATAGCAGGTGAGTTTGGATAAATAGGTAAGAACAAACCCAAATAGCCTTTTATATAATATAATAGTTAACAAATGTTGTGCAATAATATTAACACAATATTAGCTGCTTAAAACAACACACATTTATTATCTCAGTTACTGTGCGCCAAGAGTGCAGGCATTCTTAGTTTCAGTCAAGCTGGGGCTGGTCTCATCCAAGGCTTGACTAAGAAAGCATCTGTTCCTGGCTTCTGTGGCTGTTGGCAGCATTTGGTTCCTTGTGGACTGTTAGTCTGAGGGCCTCAATTTCTTCTTGGATGTTGGTTGTAGGCAGAATAATGCCCTCCAAAGATGTTCATGTCCTCATCTCCAGAACTTGTGAATATGTTCCCTTCTGTGGCAAGACACTCTGCAGAATGACATGATTCTCTATGTAGAAAACCCAAAAGACTCCACCAAAAAATTACTAGAACTGATACAGGAATTCAGCAAAATGGCAGAATATAAAATCAGTGCACAGACGTCAGTCTCATTTCTACACACTAAAAATGAGGCAGAAGAAAGAGAAGTCAAAAAATTGATCCTGTTTACAATTGCACTGAAAACTATAAGATACCTAGGAATAAACCTAACCAAAGAGGTAAAGGATCTGTACTCTGAAAAGTACAGAATACTCATGAGAGAAATTGAGGAAGACACAAAGAAATGGAAAAATGTTCCATGCTCATGGATTGGAAGAACAAATATTGTTAAAATATCTATGCCACCCAAAGCAATCTATACATTCAAAGCAATCCTTATCAAAATACAATAAACGTTTTTCACAGAGCTGGAACAAACAACTCTAAAATTTGTATGGAACCAGAAAAGACCCCGAATAGCCAAAGGAATGTTGGTAAAGAAAACCAAAGCTGGAGGCATCACAATTCTGGACTTCAAGCTGTATTACAAAGCTGTAATCACCAAGACAGTATGGTACTGGCACAAAAACAGACACATAGATCAATGGAACAGAATAGAGAACCCAGAAATGGACCCTCAACTCTATGTTCTACTAATCTCCAACAAAGCAAGAAAGAATATCCAATGGAAAAAAAGACAATCTCTTCAACAAATGGTGTTGGGAAAATTGGACAGCCACAGGCAGAATAATGAAACTGGACCACTTTCTTACACCATCCACAAAAATAAACTCAAAATAGATGAAAGACCTAAATGTGAGGCAGGAATCCATCAAAATCCTAGAGGAAAACATAGGCAGCAACCTCTTTGACCTCGGCCACAGCAACTTCTTGCTAGACACGTCTTCAAAAGCAAGGGAAACAAAAGTAAAAATGAACCACTGGGACTTCACCAAGATAAAAAGCTTTTGCACAGCAAAAGAAACAGTCAACAAAACTAAAAGGCAACCGACAGACTGGGAGAAGGTATTTGCAAATGTCTTATCAGATAAAGGGCTAGTATCCAAAATCTATAAAGAACTTATCAAACTCAACACCCAAAGAACAAATGATCCAATCAAGAAATAGGCAGAAGACATGAACAGACATTTTTCCAAAGAAGACATCCAAATGACCAACAGACACATGAAAAAGCGCTCAACATCGCTCGGCATCAGGGAAATCCAAATCAAAACCTCAATGAGATACCACCTCACACCAGTCAGAATGGCTAAAATTAACAAGTCAGGAAACGACAAATGTTGGTGTGGATGTGGAGAAAGGGGAACCCTCCTACACTGTTGGTGGGAATGCAAACTGGTGCAGCCACTCTGGAAAACAGTATGGAGATTCCTCAAGACATTAAAAATAGAGCTACCCTATGACCCAGCAATTACACTATTAGGTGTTTTTATAAAGGATACAAACATAGTGATCCAAAGGGCACATAGACCCCAATGTTTATAGCAGCAATGTCCATAATAGCCAAAATATGGAAAGAGCCCAGATGATGTCCATCAACAGATGAATGGATAAAGATGACATGGTGTATGTATATTATATGTGTATATAACATATATATAATATATATATATAATGGAATATTACTCAGCCATCAAAAAGAATGAAATCTTGCCATTTGAAATGATGTGGATGGAAGTAAAGGGTATGATGCTAGCAAAATAAGTCAGTCAGAAAAAGATAAATGACATATGATTTCACTCATATGTGAAATTTAAGAAACAAAACGATGAACAAAGGGGGAAGGTAAGAAAAAAGAACACAAAATCACCGAGAGAGGGACAAATTGTAAGAGCCCCTTAACTCTAGGGAACAAACTGAGGGTTGCTGGAGGGGAGGGGGTAGGGGGAGGGGTAACTGGGTGATGGGCATGAAGGAGGGCACTTGATGGAATGAGCACTGGGTGTTATAGGCAACAGATGAATCACTAAATTCTATCTCGGAAACTAATAATATGCTATATGCTAATTAAGTTGAATTTAAATTAAAAATTTTTTAATTAAAAAAAGATACAGGGTACCTGGGTGGCTCAGTTGTTAAGCGTCTGCCTTCGGCTCAGGTCATAATCCCAGGGTCCTGGGATCGAGCCCCACATGGGGTTCCCTGCTCGGCGGGAAGCCTGCTTCTCCCTCTCCCACTCCCCCTGCTTGTGTTCCCTCTCTCGCTGTGTCTCTCTCTGCCAAATAAATAATAAAATATTTTTAAAAAAAGATACTCTGCAGATGTGATTACATAAGGACCTTGGGATGGGGAGTACCCTGGATTATCCAGGTGGGTCAATCTAATCATGTGAGTCTTTAAAAGTGGGAACATCTCCCAGTAAGTGCCAGTCAGAGAGAACCCTGACAACAGAAGAATGGTCAGACCAACCATTGCTGGCGTGGAAGACGGAGGAGGAGCGTCATGAGCAAAGGAAGGTGGGCAGCCTCTGGAAACTGGGAAAAGCAGGGAAGAGGTACGCCCCCTAGAGTCCCTGGAAGGAACCTAGATTTTAGCCCCTTGAGACCCGTGTCAGACTTCTGAGCTCTAAAACTGCAAGAGAAGAAATCTGTGTTGTGTTAAGTCACCAAGTTGGTGGCGACTTCTCACGGCAGCAAAAGGAGATTAGCAGTCACCTTCGGTTCCTTGCCACACGGCCCTCTCCATAGCAGCGCTCAACATGGCATCCAGTTTCTCCAAAGCCAGCAAGGGAGAGTATCTCTTTGCAAGATGGAAGTTATAATTTTATGCAACATAATCACATACATCCAGATCATCACCTTTGCCAAATTCTACTGGTTAGAAGCAAGTCACTTGTCCTGCCCACACTCAGAAGAGGTGGCTACACAAAGGTACCAACACGGGTCACAGATACCATGTTTTTGCACCTTCCTGCAGGTCAGTGGTTCTGTCTCTTCTTGCCTCTGCACACTTGAGGGATGTCCATGACCACATCTTTTGAAACCATGGCTTCTGATCCTGGGGAGCCTCCCAGTGGAGGGAGTCAGAGCCACTGGGGTCATGAGTGGCGGGAACTGCAGATGCAGATGATGGGGGGCAACACTGGGATACTTACAGGGGAAGGGCATGATCAGGTTTGTGCTTCCAAATGGAGCCTCTAGCTGCAAGGTGGGATGCTGGGCCGAACCTAGGCAGTGATGGTGCAGATGGAGAGGACCTGTTTAATTCAAGAGCTATTCACACAGTGAAATCAGTTTGAATTGAGGACTGACCAGATGAGACCAACTCTGTGTGGGGAGGCTTCTTTCTACATGTCTGTCAGGCAGGGCCACACTGGACAGATACATGGTTTGTGCACAGCACAAAGCTCCCCACCAGATTGAGCAAGGGGCCTACTGAAATCCTGCCTGGGCTCTGCTCATGGAGCAGCACCCTGCCCAGGCAGCGTCTATTCCCAGAGGGTCATCTCTGTAACTTGTCCACCTGAAGACGGTGTTATTTTCTAAATCTCTCTAGAAGGAATGTCCTTTTATCATTTGCACAAAGGTACCAGATAACAAGTCCTGTCTTCATTTTTACAAATGTCTCCATGAAGTTACCTACTCCCTGGACACAAGATTTAGAAATAAGTGGCATTTTGCTATTAACTCAAAGGGATCTGGACTCTAATTTTCATGTCTTCCCCCCGCCACTGCCAAGCAAGCTCCTTCATTATTTAAATACCCCCCAGATCCTATACCAGTGAGAAGTGCGGCTGATGCTTTGTAAAAGTCTGTTGCGTTGAAGTGCCTGATTGGTTTGCAAAGGGGTGTGAGTAACGAAACGCCCACATTGGGGCTGCAGTGAGGAAGAGCCCGTCACCACACCACCGCTATGGTGCCGCCTGGGATGTGGGGTCTACGCCGGGTGATTTGCATTCATGACCCTTGCCCTCGCAACAACCCTATCTCCTAGGTGTCCTTGTTCTCAATTTCCAAATAAGAAGAAAAAAAAAAAAATACAAGACTGAGTAGGTTAACTAACTAGCCCTGGGTTGTGTAGTTAGTAAGCACAAACCTGAGATCGAGCTTCGGCCTCCAGACACCAATCTGATGTGGTTTCGTCTGTGAAGTGCCTCTCATCACAAATTGTCTGAAGGAAAAGAGAAGGAGGATCACAGGAGCCAGCTTCTGCCAATCTGCTCTTTGAGATTATTTTTCCTCTGGGTTGGAGTAGGGGAGAGTGTCTAATGCTGTATTTTATTTTTGCAACTAGGCTAAGTTATTCATCGTCCTGCAATGCAAATGTTTATTCCCACAATTTATCATTATTCACATACGTGACACCCATAATTCAAATAAGAAAACTTCTACAGGAATGTAAATTATGAACACTGTCAATCCAACTTCACAACCCCAGATGCCTGTGATGTTATGTGTCAGATTCATCCCATACACACAGATTTCAAGATGATGCATTCCCGAGCTAGCCACTACTTCAAAACAAAGCATACTGGATGAGGGCCACAGGGAAATACAGTTTTGAACAGTCTGTGCAAGAGGAGGAAAGATGGGAAATTCATCTGCTGGCTCATTCCCCCGGTCTCCTTTCTTCATTGGTCAGCTTGACAGAGTGTTAATTCCTTCAGATTCAGGGATTGTTATCTGGACCCTGCAGGAAGCCTCTGGGGAAGCCAGAGCCTCTGGTGTGGTCCAGCCCTGCCCAAACACAGGTTTGGCTTCCTCTCTCTCACCGGGTGATGGTGCAAATCAGGGCTCATATACTGTGGCCGCTGTGCTCAGACCTTTGTAACAGCATAAAGTCCAGTAGCCTTTACCAGGACATTGCTTGCAAAGAAACAAGACGTGGAACCAAGAGATGAAAGGAGGCGCATGGCCAGGCTGATGTAAGCTGAGGTATAATTCAGGCTCAGTTCAGTTGGAACAATAAACTGACCAAATACTTAGAGAAACAATATATCATGTGAAATGTTATCAGTATAATACAGTGTAAGAGTACATACGAATACTGTGCAAACAGGACACTAGAATCAAGAGACACAACAATCACTAGCATTAGATCTTCCAGAACTTCGGGTAAGTAATGCTCAGAGTTTATGAATAAGTACACTTAAGATGAATGTTAAAAATGAAAAGTAGAATGGAAACCAGAAGAGAACAGTAATATGCTTGTAATAGAATATCCAGGAACGAAAATAGTCATTAGAATTTTAAATAAACTTATCAAATGGGCAAAAGCACACACTTAAAGAAGGTGACAATACAAGTGTGGGATGTAGACATTAGAAGTGATGACATTGCCATATGACCCCAAACATAATCCAGAGAGATGGAGATAGAACAAGATGAAAGATGAGAATTTACAAGGATCTTGGGAAAAGGCATAATGTACATGTAATAGAAACAAGACAATGGCAGGGTCAATATGTAATGGGGTAATGACTGGAAAAATTGAGAACCGCCCAGAATTTCTTAGGGACATAAATTCTCAGGAGGCACACAAGTCCCAATACAGATGAATAACCAGAAAGTCACACCTTGGACCCATTGCAGTGATAATGAATAATGCCAAAGGCAAAGAGAAGATCTAAACAGCTCAAGAGAAGAGAGACATTGCCTACACTGGCATGGCATTTAGGCTAAATTACTAGGTTCTAGGAAAGATACTTTCGTCATTAAGATGTCTCAAGCCACAGGGTTTTTCCATCCTCCAGCCTCCAGGAAGAGGACAGCTCCCATGGAGTAGAGGGCCCGCTAGGACCAACCTGCCCAATAACCCTCCTGGTCTTGGTCCCAGTTGAGTGTTACCCTGCTTCTGCCAATGATGCTGTATCAAGAAAACCCGTGCAAATGAAGAGCAACCACAGGCGGGCCAGGTGACCCACAGTTGAGCTCTATTTGATTGGGTTTGTTTGAGTGGAAGTTGAAATAATTTGCAAAGGAGAGAGCCAGCTACAGTGAGGATACCCTAGCCACACAGAGGGCTGCACTGAACCTGACACGTGACGCTTGCCTGTCCTTTCTTTCCTATCACATAAACCGGCTATGTGTTTTTAAAATTCAAATGGGCTCCTTTGCATAGTCTTTCACTGTTGGCTCCCACCTGGTGAAGGTAGGAGAACCACCAGCTTTTAGGATGGAGACCCGAGTCTCTGCTCTGCATGGGTGCTGAGTTAGGGACTGTGACTGCTCAGGGCAAGCACTAAGGCAATGCCAGTTTGGGCTCCACCCTGAGATTCCTGGACTCTTCTCTTTACCCCCAGATGGCTTGTCCAGGTTCAAACATGCAGTACTCAAACACCCAGTCCTCCCTTGTTCCCACATCCATACCCCTCCTGTTTGTTTTAAGCTGGAGGACGTAGGGACATTGGATGAAAACAAGCATGGTCATCTAAACAATGGACTCCAAAGAGAGAAAGGAAATGCCAGCCTCACTTTAAGGCAAGAACATGTTTTCATGGCTTTTTAAGCCACCTTGAGAGTGTTCATCTCAATGTACTTGAGGGAACAAAAAAACCAAAACACAAAGCAAAAAAGAAATAAACATATAGAAATAAAGGCAGGGCGCCTGGACGGTTAAGCATCCAACTCTTGTTTTGGTTCAGGTCATGATCTTAGGGTCATGAGATCGAGCCTCATGTCGGGCTCATGCTGAGCGAGGAATCTGCTAGTTTCTCTCTCCCTCTGCCCCTCTCCAACTCTCTCTCCCTCTCCCTCTCTCTCTCAAATAAATAAATAAATCTTAAAAAGAGAGAGAGAGAGAAAGAAAGAAAATCTCTTATACCCACAGGCTGACTGCCATCTCTCCCAGAAGAGGTCCTGTCTCGAGGCAGTTTGGACAAAGACCATCAGATGAACTGAAGCAAGTCAGGTCACACTGGGCCTGTGTTACCAGCTTCAATTCTTCCTCCTCCAGAGTCTCTTTGGCTGCTTATTTTAAAGAAGACAAATATCTTTTATTTTTTTTGAAGAAGCAGTCAGTGGGGAGACAGTCTACCTGGGCAGAAGCGACTCCAAGTATTCTCTAGTTTGAAATGGTCCAATGGAGCATATCAAGGTATCTGACCTTGAGACCAGGAGGAACCAGGAGACATTTGTCTCTGGACTTGCACATTTGGATTTGCCCTCATCCATCTCTAGTGCAGCAGTGACTTTAGACAATCAGAGCATGTGTCTCTTCCTATACACCCTCTTCCATATGCAGCCTCAAGTCCAAACGCCTCAGCAAGACCTGCCTGTCATGACCCGCTCTTGCCCGTGTTCCCACACCCAGCACCCTGTCACCACCTGCTTGGAGCCGCTGAGCCCCCAGGCTGCACCGGATGGACGCTGCTCTCCACTCGCCTAATCTAGGCATTTGCTTCCTCCTCTCCTTTGATGTTGTCTCTCTACTGAAGCCACCAAACTAACAACCGCTGTGATCCAGATGTGAACTCAGAGCTGCGGACAAGAAGGTAGCCCCTGACACATGGCAACTGGCCTGGTGTTCTCCTGCTGATGTGAATATTTCCCAGCACATCAACAGCAGACAAGGCCACTCTTGTCCATAATGGATCGTGAATAATGACTTTATCCAAACCACAGAAAGGACCAAACATGCCCCACTCCTGGCTAAGAGAGTGATTGCAGATTCTTCACAAACACAGCTTGAACCTCCCTCTGATTTCCCCTCTGTGGGGGAGATATTCCTGTAGGTAAGACTTAGGTCAGATGCCCACTATGGAATTACCTGCTTCTTCATTGCATCTGAGGCAGAGCACAGCCCTGTTTCCTTAAACCCTCCCCAACACCACCTAGTACAGACCCACATCCCATGTAAATCTACTCCAGGAGCATCTTACTGAGATGCCCCATGGCTCTCCACAGAATGCTTCTCCTTCACAGCCGCCTAGTAAACCAACTTGTTCATCACACGTGTGCTCCTGGCGGTGACTGGTCAGAGGCCATGGACCATGGTTTCATCAGCGCCTTGCCCTTCCGCGCTCACCCATGTGAGTTACAAGCAGCAGGTTAGGGAAGAGTTTTGGGGCTTTTCTCTTCATTTTCATGGCCCTGGAAGCAAAGTTCTCTCCTATGTTTTATGGCCCATGTTCCATTTCTTCCATGATCCTCCGTTCTCTCTCCAACTGAAGAGAACTCCGTTCTCTCTCTCAGCACTTACTGGGGCATATGAGTCCCTAGAGAAGAGTTGTCCCACACAACCCACCTCTAAGTGGAGGTCCATCTATATTTAAAAGAGTGACAAAGCAGTGCTATAGGCTGTGACAAAAGACCTTAGGGGATGTAAGAGTGAAAGCAAGACCATGAGACAAGGGAAAGGTGATTTGCTTTTTTGCCTTTGTGATCACTCTCCAATAAGCCAACTTGGCAGTCTGGTGTTCTGGTGGTCTGGAGGTCCTACACCTTGGTGCCCCCCCCCCCCCCCACTGACCTCCCCCAGGATCCTGCTTCTGAAGGTAGAATCTGTTCCTGGTTCTCTTCCACTGATCGTATGGTGTGTATACCACCTCCTGCGTGGAGTGCCCACAGCACACTAGGTGCCCATAAATATGTTTCGGATGATTGGTGAGTGGCCCCTGGGGCTTTCCCCAATTAACTGGAAAGTGTTCTCTTCTCCTTTGTTGTGTCTCTAACTCAATGCATCAGGATTCTACTCACCCTTCAGGGCCCAATTTAAGCGACACCTCCTCCATGGAGCCTGCTCTGGAACTCACCATGAGAGAGAGTCACTTATCTCTCTGTATTTCCTGAAGAAGTCAGAAAATGGGTATAGAGAAATGAGTATATAGGAATGAGTGAAGACCAAATCCATGGAATGGAGACAGTTCTTTTTTTTTTTGAAGATTTTATTTATTTATTTGACAGAGAGAGACGCAACGAGAGAGGGAACACAAGCAGGGGGAGTGGGAGAGGGAGAAGCAGGCTTCCCGCCGAGCCCGATGTGGGGCTCGATCCCAGGACCCTGGGATCATGACCTGAGCCAAAGTCAGACACTTAACGACTGAGCCACCCAGGCGACCCGGAATGGAGACACTTCTAAAATTCACCTTGATTTTGCCCATCCATTCCATCCCATGCCACAGAGAAAATGGTAAACACATGAAAATCCCATTTTGTCTTTGGGTTTTGCTCCTTTATGAAGCAGCCATAAATAATAGCCTCATTACACAATGCAAATTCCAATTAGAAGCTCTCAGCCCAGAAGCAGAAGGATGGGTTTGCTCCCTGCCATTGTGAGCAAACGAACCAGTAATAAATCACCAGTTAGCAAAGAGGAACAGGGCTCGAATATCTCTCCTTTTTGTTTTTAGCCCTGTAAACAGGGCTGTGAGGCTGACGTTCAAGAAGAAAGAATGTAGAATTTAAAGTCATTTTAAATATGCCATGATTTCTATCTTGCCAGGTAAATTATTTAAAATTGCTCAAAAGTAAGACTAAGGAAAGTAATTCTAAATTCAGAAGAGACACAGTCATATATGTATGTATATCTGTGTATGTATGTCATCTATATATGTATGTCATATGGATATAAATGTGGGGATATATATGTATGTCATATGGATATAAATGTGGGGATATATATGTATGTCATATGGATATAAATGTGGGGATATATATGTATGTCATACAGATATATAAATGTGGGGATATATATGTATGTCATATATCTATGACATTATCTCTTTATAGATAACAAATACCTAATATATTGTTATGGCCGTTTATGGGTCAATTTATAGTTTATATAAAGGATGTCCTATTTAGAAGTACTTCTATTTATATGACACCATATATATATATATACATATATATATGAACATAAAGTATATGAACTATAGATTTGCAAATAACATAACCATTTATGATATAAAATAGATTTGAAGACATATTATGCCCATAAATAAAATATACTCTGTGTAGATCATGATACGATACATGGCAAATGCATACTGGCCAAGCATCAACTGGATTTGAATTTGAGCCCAGACCCCTCACAACTGTGTGATCTTGGGGAGATGCTGAACTTCTTATATGAGAGTCAGAGTGAGTTGTTGGAATTGTATGGGAAAATGTGCACAAAACCTTATGAAGGCCCAGAGCAAGTGCTCAAGAACCAGCTGCCCTGTCACACTTACCTAGCTCTTGGCACCTGGGACCACATAGACCCCGCCCCACATTGTCCTGTCCATGGACACACCTGACTTGGTAAGCCACAAAGGAGGCACAGGGTGGACAAGCGACCCTCGAGCAGAAGGGCTGTTGGCACTTGTTTATTGCTGAACACAGACACCTTCAGCTGACAGTAGGAGAAAGGGCTCAGAAGCACACCGTGGCTCCCACTTCTCCCAGTTCTACGAGACACAGGAGGGAAAGCCCCATCAAAGGGGATGAAGAGCAGCTTCTGTAGGATGGGCAGCCATTCGTCCCAGGGAGGGCTGGGCTCAGATCAGCTTCTTGGTGTTTGTCCCCCACCATCCCTCATTCAGCAGTCTACCAACCAGTCTGTGTAGGAACTCACACGATCATTCACATAACACTTCCCTATTCATTCATCTGAACATATACTAACATCCATTTCTCTATTAACATGCTGAAATATCCCTTTATTTACCCAACTATTGACTCTCACATTCATTCAGATACACTTACTTACAGTGATTATTTCTCTTACAAATCCATTAATTTTCCCTTCCACAGATTTGTTTCCTGACTGATTTATTTGCATGTCTGTTAATTTAGTATGCATTCTAACATTTACCCAACCATCCATATGCACGGGTTCATCCATACACTTACCTACTCATTGATCCATTCAATGACACCTAACTCACGTACATATCACTTATTGTTTCTCTTTTCACACACCAGCCCATCCATCCAGTTATAAATTCTCACATTCACTCAGAGATCCTTTCTTCACTCATCGATCACATAGCCTATAATCTATCCACATGTCCCACCATCCATGCACCCACACATCCGCGCACATACATCCTCCATCATCCCATTCAGTCAGAAAGTATCTTGGAGACTCTCTTATCTGCCAGCCCTGGTGGTCCAGATGCGTAAGAACCTGTCTAAACTTCTTGCAATGCTGCCTTAGAGGCAACATGATATTGCAGAATGTTAGGAGCTTTTGGTGTTTATAATTAAATTAGTTATAATTAATTCTGCCACTTCCTAGTTGGGCAATATCAATTATATGAATTATCCTTTTTGAACTTAATATTCTCATTCTGAAGAGTTGTGAGTTGTACATACAATTATATGTAAACACTTTTTCGGACAATTTCAGAACACAGTTCCATGTAAGCAATGGAAGTCCCCTTGCTTCTGCCTCCCTGAGGTCATCAAGACCTTGTCCCACCTCACACCTGGCAACCCGGGTGTGTGTTGGTCTGCCTCCAAGTTCCTCTCTTAACTCTCCAACCTTAAAAAGAATTGAAGTCTATGAAGGCCCCCCCAAAAGCTCCTCCATGCCTTTGCCATGTTACTGCTCCCTCCTGGAATACCTTCTGGTCACCAGCTGTACTAATTGTCCCCATCCTCGGGGCCCGGGTCAGAGCTCATTCCTACCTTGGAGCTCTCCCTGACCTCTGCAGGCCCCTAGCTCTCCCTACCCTGGGCCCAGAGAGTCGCGTTAGCCGTAACGGAGTTCGCATCCGGTCACCTTCTGCCCTCTGGGTTGGGGAGGGCAGAAATGTAAACAAATGATAATGGTGAACTGTGAAAATGCTCTAAAGGGAGATATGGAAGAGCCATCTGTCTGTGGCCAATAAAGGAACCACTGACCCTGGCAGGGGGTTGGGGGTGCTGTTCATAAGCAAAACAGAATCTACGATGCATTCATGTTGGATGGTGCTGACAGGGAAGAGAGATTACCCAGAGGGCACAGGAAGAAGCAGAGCTTCGGGTTGGCTTAAAAACCTGAGCCCTGGCAGCCCGCGGGGCACCCAAGGCAGGCCCAGCAACTCTGAACTTTGCACTGGAAAAATGAATGGCGTTTGGTCTGAACATCACGTCCCCTAAACGCAGGCTGCGGGGAGGGTCTGGTCATGCGGCTGTGCTCTCGGTCCCTGGCCTTCTTGCCCAGGGTGGCCTGAGCCATCCAGGAGGCTGAGCAGAGCTAGCGGACAGGCAGACAAAGTGGCTGCAGGGAGTGAGCAGATGTGACCGGCTTTGTGCTCCCACTGGGCCGGACCTTGGCCACTGTCTGGAATTCACTTCACAAAACTTTGCTGGAAGAGTGTCAACCCTGTCAACCACACTGGAGTTATGCAATGTTCTACAGATGGCTCGGCCATGGTGCGGTTGGGGGGGAGTGGGGAGCATCATTGCTAGAGCTTTGAGAAAAATAATTATAATGAGGATTATAATGAGGACAGTAATAGGAGCGGCCAGCTCACGGCCAGCTCCGTGCCAGCCCTTTGGGGCACGAGTGCCTCTAAGCCTCTCTCCAGCCACAACTGCAAGCTGAATGTTGCTCGCCCCACATTACAGATGACAGCATCACCAATATCTGTGGGTTGCTAACCATCCCTGGTGTTGTACTAAGCATAAGCACGCGCTGCCTCATTTACCACTCATGTAACCCCACAACAGAAGGGCTGCTATGATCCCATTTCACAGATGAACAAACCAAGGCTGGGGGCTTTCAGTATTTGCACACAATCCTACATTGTGAGCCAGGCTGCAACCCACATCTAAGTTCCTGCAAATCACCAGCAGAAAGTCTGCAGGGGAGGAGTGAGATCAGGGACCGTGGAGGGCACAAGGGGACTGGAAGGAAGGACAGCGTTCCCTTAGAGCAGCTTCGGCCCGGGGCGGCGGACGGACTGAGTCAGAGGAGCGGCTATACCCTTTTCATGGTGGCCTTGGGAACCAGCTCATCACTTAGGCCACCCATTTCCAGGGAGTGAACAGTAACACCTACCCTGGTTATCACGGTGAGTTGTGTTCCAAAACCAAATGCAACATTGCTGCACGCTAAAATACGGATAAAGCCTGCACACGCTCCTTCATGCCCATCACCCAGTGACCCTACCCTCCCACCCCTTCCCCTCTAGCAACCCTCAGTTTGTTCCCTAGAGTTAAGAGTCTCTCATAGTTGAGGCAAACCGTACAAAGCAGGTGCTGCTCTTATTCTTTAATTCCGAACCAGGCCCAGAGAAGTTCAGAGACTTACCTGAGGTCACACAGGCACTTGAAACCTGGATGGACTTGTGGTGCCCTTGTGCCCTGGGGGCCCTGGTGTCACACATCACCAAGCATGATGGAGAGCACACAGGGCATGGAAGGGGAAGGCTCAGCGGGTAAAATCAGAGGAGCTGCCCTCTCCACAAGAGGCACCATTTTTTGGAAGCTCAAGTTGTCCAGCAAGCAAAAGGCTATGAAGGAAAGTACTGAGTGTCCTGCTCCTGGAGGCATCCAAAGAAAGGCTGCCCGGGAAAGGATGCTGAGGGGCGGGCTCCTGAGGAAGGGGTGGAAGGTTGAAGCAGAGGACCCCCAGAGCCCCTGCGCACTGTCACAGTCAGGGCTTCTAAGACAGGGTTCAGAAGTCTCCAGGTGTGCTTGTCTCCTGTGACTTGCATAAGTCAGCAGGACCTGTCTTCTGTTGAGGTTAAGATTGGGGTCAGTCAGCTGACAGATGAAGCCAGCCATTTCTCAGTTTTCTTTCAGAGAACACAAGAATTGCAAAGTCCGATATGACAAAGAGACACACTCTTTTAAAGGAAACCATTGGTTGAGCTTCGCAATGAAATGGTAAACAGGTGGATGGTGGCTTTGCTGACAGATATATGCAACTGTGAGGACCCCCCACCCCAAGGCAAGCCGGCTGCGTGTATATATATTCTTAAATTTTTCCCCAGGGGCTGGATAAAAGAGGAAACTGTAACAGCCTTTCTACAACCCAAAGGCAAGCGGGTCTCGTCCTTCCCCACGCCTCAGCTGAGACAATCTCCCACCTAACATTTACTTCTCCCAGATCTTCCTGGGGAAAGAGGTCTGCAGGGCAGCACTCCGCGTCTTTCAGACAGAGAAGGCGCAAGGAGTCCAGCTCGTTGAGAAATGGCTATCAAATCCATTCCAATGTGACAGATCAGCCACTTTGGGATCATCACCGATACTGTGTTCATCCTGCGGCCCTCACCTGGACGGCAGTTCAAAGCGGACGTCACCGCCAGAGGAGCAAACAACGGGGCAGCGCCCACATTGCCTTTCTGCAAATTGCTCTCATGTTTACAAGGTGTTCCTGTTGCCCGTATTGGGTCCTTCCATGCCTGCATTCTCCGTCGTCGTGGCCGGTAGCCACATGTACATACTTGCATTTAGACGAATTAAAATGAAATGAAATTACAGATCCAGGTCCTCCGTGCTGGGAAAGGCAGTCTCGCGCACGCGGACGCTGACCCCACTTGGCGGCATTCGGAGGAAATCTGGCTCCCGCATCACTTCCTTACCGAGAGGTAACGAGCCCACATAGCCCGAGCCGGGCTCGTCACCCCGCGTGGGAATCTCTTGCCTCACTTGAGGCTCAGGGAGCCTCCTCCTTCCGCTTCCGCGTGTGGTGTGTGCCAAGGGCTCCCGGGCACAGCCCCAGCTCGCCATGCTGCAGACTCCAGGGCACAGGGGTCCTCCGACTGTGGCACAAAAGGGCTTGCTTGTAGGCCGGTGGCCGCTGACCTGCTGTCCCCGAGGGACCAAGGGACACAAAGCGGCTGACTTTGCCCTGTCTCTCTCTCTCTCTGTCTGTGAGTAAAATTTGTTCCAGGCCACGCTTCGCTGCCTGTGTTTTCCTTGGTGACCCCGGTACCAGGATGCAGTGGGCAGGAGGCTTTGGAGCCCCCCTGGGATTGCCAGCCGGCTCGCGGCATTCTGCTCAATAGTCTGGCACACCGGCCCCATCGCAGGTGCTCAGTAACCACAAGTGTTTCTGGGGAGCGGGGCGGCCACGCCGACAGGCCACAACCTGCTCTCCCACGCAAACGTGTGTCCTGCTGAGGAAGGCACGCACCTCCCCTGTACCCCTGCTGCTGCTTCTAAAACCTGGAGGGGATGGGCCTGTGCCGTGGGTTTGTCCTGAGAGTTAACTGAGATCTCACACACACACACAGACACACACACACCCATGCACCTACACACACACACCTACACAC
>NW_027397067.1:79017966-79028151 GCF_003265705.2 Callorhinus ursinus | reverse complement strand
GCTACACACTCACATGCATAGGTGCACACATATACACGCCTAGAAACATACACACCCACACATGAGCAGACCCACACATATATGTCACATGTACACAGGTACACATATACATACACGTCTATACACAAACCTGCACACATATACACACGTGCACACACTTACACATAATACCATTGCACATATACAAAGATACCTATTCACATATATACTCACACAGATACCTGGACACATACACAACTACACACATACACACACATATTCACACATTCACACACACACATATTCACACATTCACACACGCACGCGCACACACACACACACACACACACACAAAGTCCCTTGAACTCAGTGAATGGCAAACACATTTTGGTTGGATTTCCTTAGGCTCTGGCTCTCACTCTGCTGGACCAGGGCTGCTTCCCCCTACCCCCACTCCCCACCTAATGGCACATGACATGCAGGGCACATGCTGTTCGTCTGATTCAGGTAGCTTCCATCAGGAAACAGAAAGGCTCTCTGTGTCTCAAACAGAGGACTTACAGCAGGTGTATTGGTTTGCCAGCCACCATTATAAAGTACCACAGACAGAATGGCTCCACCCACAGACCTGTCTTCTTCCACAGTTCTGGTGCCCAGAGGTCTGAGTTCAAGGTGTCATCAGGGTTGGTCCCTTTTGAGGCACATGAGGGAAAACATGTTCCAGGCCTCTCTCCTGGCTTCAGCCGGTTTGCTGGCAAAAGTTGGTGTTCCTTGGCTTGTGGGCAGGACACATCACCCTAATCTCTGCCTCTACCTTCACACAGTGTTCTCCATGTGCGTCTGTGTCCACATTTCCCCTTTCTGGGAACACCAGTCTTGTTGGGTTAGGAGTCCACCCTATTAGAATATAAGCTCTTCTTTAAAGAGGGCCCACAATGACCCTACTTCCAAGTAAGGTTACCTTCTGAGGTACAGGGCTTAGGATTGCAGCATAGGAGTTTTGGGGGACACAACTCAGTAGGGAATTGTTCCCCCCGTGATGGAATGGCTGAGATGCCCAACAAAGGAGAAATCCTCCACACTAAAAGATACTGCCACCCTTGGTCTGGAAGATGAATTGACAGATCCTAGAAACCAGGGTTTCTAAGAGGCAACTAAAACCACGCTAATACCATGGACCTGGGACCATGGGGGAGACAGAGCATGGCCAGTCGATGCTCCCAAAATAAGAGAAAGAGAAGTACCCTGGCTTCTCTCTTTTAGCTGCCTCATCTTCCTCTTGGGCTCAGGCTGGCCACTCTCACCAGGAAGGCAGGGACCAGGATGTCTGGGAGCGCAGTTCCCTGCGGTGTGCTGGGGTCCCTGCGGTGTGCTGGGGATGCGAAGGGGACCAGGGATGTGAGAGCAGGCTGACTGCACCCAGCACCAGGCTCTCATAACCATGCTGCTACGTTGGCTAAGCCTGTTGCATGGCAGGATGCTGCATGATCAGGTTTTTTCCCCTTCCAGGGCCGTGTCTAGCATCTATTACACAGGGACAAGTTCTCACAGAATTACAAACGGCAGTGGACGAGTCATTACCGCACAAGCAGGAAAGAGGGCAGGCAGCCGGAATTTAGAGAAGAGAGGACCATGTCAGCCCGAGTGGTTCCTGCAGCAGACTGTGGGCCGGGCGCTGGGTCCTCGGGAGCTGGAGGGGCACAGGCTCAGGGTCAGAGCTCCAGCTGGGTGGCTGCACCACGTCCAGCTCAGACTCCGCTTTGACCACTTCCTCACTTTCCCCTCATCTAATGCATCGGGGATGCTTCTAAGCAGAGGTTGTAAGCCCCAATATACAAATAGGCTAGGCAGGTATTTGAAGAGAGGGGGCTGCATGTCAGAAGTGCCAGCCTGAGTACAGGGACATGATAGTGGGGAGGAGGGGCACTGACTGTGGCAAAAGGACACCCACCCTTCTGGGGGCACCCCTCACCCACAGCCCGCCAGCGCTCCGTGTGGCCTTCTTCCAGAGAAGCTGGGAAACTGAGTTTGAATGTGAAATTGCCAGGTGTTTAAATGACGGGAATTGATTCAGATTGTTTCTTAATACCCCATGGACAGTAGTAATAGCAATAATGACCAGAATGACCATCCTAAAGGCCCAGTCTGACTGCCGGCCACCAGGTCTGTCCTTCGCCCTAGAGACACGGGCCTGGCTCCCGCGGGCAGCTTCTCCCTGGTCCTTGTCCAGCCACCATGCTTTGGGAGACATGGGGCCTGGGACATCTTCTTTCTTTCTGCCCACCTGTGCCCCTTCCAAGGCACAGTTAACAGCAAGCCTGGATTTCAAGCTGCTGGGACGCACGTGTGACATGTCAGGCGCGGGTCTGGATGTAAGTCTGTCCAGCTCTGGGGAGCAGGAGAAGATGCAGAGCCAGGTCTCCGTGTGGCAGCTGGGCTGAGCCCTGGCTGGCCGTAGGGACATTCGGGCAAGGCAAGCAGACCTCGTGTGCAGCCCAGCCCCCCCCCCCCCCGTGCCCACCAGTGTGCTGAGGCCCAAGGATGGGGGTGGTACGATCAGAGATCCTGAGAGAGAAGCCCTTAGGGCAATGAAGTGAGGGGAGCAGGGCCAGGGCAGGAGCCCAGGGGAGATTCCAGAGCGGGCAGTGTGTGTGGGGGTGGGGTGGGGCACATGCACACAGCTCAGGGTCAGGGATGCAATGGGTGAGCCTTTGATAAGTGTTTGGTGAGTGCTATCCCTCCCTCCCTTTGGGGGTCTGCATGCCTGAGGCCCTGGCGCCCTGAGGCTGAGGGACCTGGGAGTGGGGGTTGCAGGATACAGGGGAGGTTGGGAAGGAAACTCAGCTGGAAGTGGTTTAGCTGATGTTCCGTCACTTGGCTTGCCACCCCAGAGGGGGCACGGAGAGAGAGACAGACAGAGATAGACCCAGAGAGAGACAGAGACAGAGAGACAGAGCTAAAGACCCAGAGAGACAGCGAGCATGCTCCCCAGCGAGCCCAGATGGTGCTGCCTGGAGCCAAGAGGCTTCTGGAAGCCCGTATTCAGTTGGCCTTCCAGTGATGGCTTACTCGTTCTTTCGGTTGGCCGCAGAAAGCGCCTGGCTCTTTGCTAGCTGTCAGTTTACAGAATTTGGACCCATTCTAACTGTGACTCCTAAAGGTGGCCTCGGCTCAGCGAGCTGGCTGCCCTGGCATCCAGGGGGGACCGGGTCAGGCAGAGAAGGAGCAAGAGCTGGGTGAGACAGGAGAACACAGTGTGTCGGGCGGCACGGCCTTCTGCTTCAGATGAGGATGGCCTCACAATGTCGCAGGTGTGGTGTGCATACTACCAGTCAGGCCGAAACCTACATCTTCCTAATCTGTCCTCACCACGACCATGCACGTTAGGCATCACTAGGCTCCCTCTTCTACAGAGGATGAAAGCGAAGTGCAGGGAGGCTGATGTTTTGCCCGGGGAAACAATTTTTAACTGTCAGAGCTGCCAGATTTAGTCACTTTCTTGGCCACCCACGCGGTTCAGAGTCTCAGACCATTTAAGGGTGTGAGGCTCAGGCAGCTCTATATTATCCTGCCCTTGGGCATCCCACCCCCAGAGGCCTGCATCTCCCAACATCCAGCTGATTCTCCTCCAGGCTGCAGAGCAGGTTCTGGAGGAAGGAGCGAGCCCACACCCTCGCCTCTAGGCTCAGAGGCTTGGAAGTTCTGGGGTGTGGCTCCGCCTCTGCCCCACTCACGGAGACTCTGATGATCACCTCGATCCCTCCTTTTACCGGCTCATTGGGTTTTTGCTCTTATTTTTATTTCGCTTTTATAATTTATTCAGTATTGATTTTTCTCTGAGTTTTTGAGCTTCTTACACAGAAGCTGAAGTTACTGATTGTACAATTTTCCCCTAATGTTGGCACTAAGGCTGGTGGTTGCCCCCCAAGCACTTCCTCGTCTCTGTCCCATGATGTGTTTCATGTTATGTGTGCCTGTGTGGACAGTGTGAACTGTTTTCTGATTTCCATTGTGATTTCTTTTCTTTTTTGACCATGGGCTACTTAGGAAAGCATTGTCTAGTTGGCAAATATTTGGGGATTTTCCAGATATCTGAATCTTACTGGAATTTTCTAAATGAATTCCATTTTTGTTCAGAGCACATCTTGTGGGTGCGTTCAACACCTTGGAAAATGATTTAGACTGTCTCATGCCCGAGCATATGCTTCCGTCAATGGATCTCAACCGGGGGCGGTTTGTGCCTCCTTCAGGGGATACTGGGCAATGCCTGTGAACATTTTCGGTTATCACAGCTTGGGGCGAGGCTGGTCCTGACACCTCACAGGTAGAAGGTCCGCTAAGGTGCAAACATCCTACAATCCACAGAAACTCTCCTGCCCCCAAGAATTATCCAACAGAAAATGTTAATATCACTGATTGGAGAAACCTTGGGATTGATTGCTCTGATATTCTATCTTTGCTGATTTTTATCTACTTGTTTTATTGATTACTCAGAGAGTGGCACCCAAATTCCCAACTATAATAGTGAATCTGTCACTTTTTCCCTTTGGTTATATGTGTTTCACAAAGCTCTATTTTTTTTTTTTTTTAAGATTTTATTTACTCATTTGAAAGAGACAGAAAGCACAAGCAGGGGGAGAAGCAGAGGGAGAGGGAGAAGCAGGCTCCCCACTGAGCTGAGAGCCTGACTAAGGCTCCATCCGAGGACCCTGAGATCATGACCTGAGCCCAAGGCAGACGCTTCACTAACTGAGCCACCCAGGCGCCCCCCACAAAGCTGTATTCTTAAATGCATACTGAATGTATATTCTTGAGAAATGGACACTTCTGTCATTATAAAATGTCTTCATCCCTCTTGTCCCCAACCAACCACCTTTCCCAACATTTATGTGACAACAACCGCTTTCTTAGGCTTACTGTTTGCGTGGTGTATCTCTCCCCACCTTTTAATTTTCAAAGAATTTTAGGAGCAGAAAGCACATCAGCGGCTGCGGAGACCGGGAGTGAGCAGGGAGAGAGTGACAGTAAAGCATCAGCAGGAGGTAATTCCAGACAATGATAGGAATGTTCTGGGTCTGAACTGCAGTGATGGTTACACAACTATATGTGTGTGTTTCAGTGAACTGAACACCCATAAGACTGACTATTACTATGAGTGAATAAAGCATAGTTTAAATAAAGGCAATATGGAAAAAAGTTAAAAAGCATTTTATCAAATGCCCATTTAAAATAAACAAAAAACAAAAACTGTTGGACCAGGGGGTCAAGACATAGTAAGTATCTTAGATAAATGCATTAAAATATCTCAGGAGGAAGGGGCACCTGGGTGGCTCAGTCAGTTAAGTGTCTGACTCTTGATTTCAGCTCAGGTCATGATTTCAGGGTCAATGAGATGGAGTCTCAAGTAGCGCTCATGTTCAGCATGGAGTCTGCTTGAGATTCTCTCTCTCCTTCTCCTCCTGCCCCCCCCCCCCCCCCCCCTCCTCTCTTTTTCTCTCCTTCTAATAAAAAAAAAAAAAATCTCAGGAGGAAGTTTTGCATTTCTCTTCATCTTAAATACTAAACTTTTAAAATCTATTTCTTGGGGCACCTGGGTGGCTCAGTCATTAAGTGTCTGCCTTCGGCTCAGGTCATGGTCCCAGGGTCCTGGGATCGAACCCACATCGGGTTCCCCGCTCCACAGGAAGCCTGCTTCTCCCTCTCCCACTCCCCCTGCTTGTGTTCCTCTCTCGCTGTGTCTCTCTCTGTCAAATAAATAAATAAAATCTTAAAAAATAAATATAAAAAAATAAAATCTATTTCTTTGTGTTATTTTATAGTGGTTGCTTTAGAGATTAAAAGACACAAATAGACATCTATGACACAGGAAGGTTGACCTTCAGATAACATTGCACAACTTTTAGTGTAATGGAAGAACTTTCTAAGAGTCCCACTTAGAACACCTGCCACCTTTGTGCTCTTGCTGTCACATTGGTTTTTAAATTTCTAAGCCATGATATTTAAAACTCGTGATACATTGTTACTACTTTTGCTTTTAACAGCCAATTGCTTCTTTGTGTGCATATATATGGGCCTGGGTGTGTGTACCCATGTGCTCATACACACATACACAGATAATAAAAAAAAAAGACACTTTGTATTTACCCACAGTTTTGCTTTTCTTCATGTTCCTTATTGCTACTGATAGAACTGAGCTTCCTTCTGGTGTCTTTTACCTTCAAGTTGAAAAATTTCTTTCAGTATTTCTTACAGTGAAAATCTACTGGATATGAATTATCTCACGTTTTACCTGTTTGAAAATATCTTTGTTTTGCCTCTGTTTATAAAGACTATTTTTGATGAATATGGTAATGTCAATTGGCAGGGTTTTTTCCTTTCTCACTTTAAAAATATTAGTCCACTAATAAAAATAAATAAAAATAGTACTCCACGTATTTTTAAAGCGCACAATACTGCATTGTTAACCATTGGTACTTTGTTGTACAGTGTATCCTTTTCACAAATCAAACAAACAACAAAAAACAAACAAAAAAGGAAACCATCACCAAAAACATGCACAAAAAGACATTTTGGGAAGCAATGGCTATATTTAGTGCTTAGTTTGTGCTGATGGTATCATGGGTATATTCATAGGTCCACACTCATCAGGATGTATATATTAAAAGTGTGCATTATTTTGTATATCACTTATACCTCAAAAAGCTAAAAAAGAAAAAAGATGCCCTGGAGGACAGATCAGGAAAATAATTCACTATTCCATTGTCTTCTGGTTTCTATGTTTCTAATGAGAAATCTGCATTGTTTTGTGTCCCTGTTCCTTATACGAAATGTTTTTTTCCCCCCACTCTGGCTCATTTTAATATTTTCTCTTTCTAATTCGTTTTCAGCATTTTGACTATGATGTGCCCAGGTGGGTTTTTTCGTGTACGTAGCCCTGTTTGGAGCTATCTTGCTTTTGTGGGTTGATAGCTTTCAGCAATTCTTTTTTTTTTTTCTTTTTTAAAATTTTATTATGTTATGTTAGTCACCACACAATACATCATTAGTCTCTCATGTGGTGATCCACAATCCATTGTTTTCGTATAACACCCAGTGCTCCATGCAGTACGTGCCCTCCTTAATACCCATCACCGGGCTAACCCATCCCCCCTCCCCCTCCCCTCTAGAACCCTGTTTGTTTCTCAGAGTCCATAGTCTCTCATGGTTCGTCTCTCCCTCCAATTTCCCACCCTTCATTTTTCCCTTCCTTCTCCTAATGTCCTCCATGGTATTCCTTATGTTCCACAAATAAGTGAAACCATATGATAATTGACTTTCTCTGCTTGACTTATTTCACTTAGCATCATCTCCTCCAGTCCCATCCATGTGGTTGTAAAAGTTGGGTATTCATCCTTTCTGATGGCTGAGTAATATTCCATTGTATATATGGACCACATCTTCTTTATCCATTCATCTGTTGAAGGGCATCTCAGCCCTTTCCACAGTTTGGCTATTGCGGACATTGCTGCTATGAACATTGGGGTGAATGTGGCCCTTCTTTTCACTACATCTGTGTCTTTGGGGTAAATACCCAGTAGTGCAATTGCTGGGTCATAGGGTAGCTCTATTTTTAAATTTTTGAGGAACCTCCACACTGTTTTCCAAAGCGGCTGTACCAACTTGCATTCCCACCAACAGTGTAAGAGGGTTCCCCTTTCTCCACAACCTCTCCAACATTTGTTGTTTCTTTCCCTGTCCATTTTTGCCATTCTAACTGGTATAAGGTGGTATCTCAATGTGGTTTTGATTTGAATTTCCCTGATGGCTAATGAGGATGAACATTTTTTCATGTGTCTGTTAGCCATTTGTATGTCTTCTTCAGAGAAGTGTCTTTTCACATCTTCTGCCCACTTTTTGACTTGACTCTTTGTTTTTTGGATGTTGAGTTTGAGAAGTTCTTTATAGATCTTGGATACCAGCCCTTTATCTGTAGTGTCATTTGCAAATATCCCACTCTGCGGGTTGCCTCTTTGTCTTGTTGACTGTTTCCTTTGCTGTGCAGAAGCTTTTTATCTTGATGAAGTCCCAAAAGTTCATTTTTGCTTTTGTTTCACTAGCTCTTGGAGATGTTTCTTGAAAGAAGTTGCTGTGGCCGATGTCAAAGAGGTTACTGCCTATGTTCTCCTCTAGGATTTTGATGGATTCCTGTCTCACATTGAGGTCTTTCATCCACTTTGAGTTTATCATTGTGAATGGTGTCAGAGAATGGTCGAGTTTCATTCTTCTGCATGTGGCTGTCCAATTTTCCCAGCACCATTTATTGAAGAGACTTTTTTTCCATTGCATGTTTTTTCCTGCTTTGTCAAAGATTATTTGACCATAGAGTTGAGGGTCCATATCTGGGTTCTCTATTCTGTTCCATTGGTCTATCTGTCTGTTTTTGTGCCAGTACCATGCTGTCTTGGTGATCACAGCTTTGTAATATAGCTTGAAATGGTGCAACATGACACCCCCAGCTTTGTTTTTCTTTTTCAACATTTCCTTGGCGATTTGGGGTCTTTCCTGATTCCATACAAATTTTAGGATTGTTTGTTCTAGCACTTGGAAAAATGTTGTTGGAATTTTGATCAGGATGGCATTGAAGGTATAGATTGCTCTGGGTAGCATAGACATTTTAACAATGTTTATTCTTCCGATCCATGAGCATGGAATGTTTTTCCATCTTTTTGTGTCTTCTTCAATTTCTTTCATGAGTGTTCTGTAGTTCCTAGAGTATAGATCCTTCACCTCTTTTGTTAGGTTTATTCCGAGGTATCTTATGCTTTTGGTGCTATTGTAAATGGAATTGTTTCTCTAATTTCTCTTTCTACAGTTACGTTGTTAGTGTTTAAGAAAGCAACTGATTTCTATGCATTGATTTTGTATCCTGCCACATTAGTGAATTGCTGTATGAGTTCTAGTAATTTGGGGGTGGAGTCTTTTGGGTTTTCCACATAAAGTATCATGTCATCTGTGAAAAGAGAGAGTTTGACTTCTTCTTTGCCAATTTGAATACCTTTTATTTCTTTTTGTCGTCTGATTGCTGTTGCTAGGACTTCTAGTACTATGTTGAACAATAGTGGCGAGAGTGGGCATCCTTGACGTGTTCCTAATCTTAAGGGAAAGGCTCTCAGCTTTTCCCCATTGAGGATGATATTCGCTGCGGGTTTTTCACAGATGGATTTTATGAACTTGAGGAATGTTCCCTCTATCCCTATACTCTGAAGAGTTTTAATCAGGAAAGGATGTTGTATTTTGTCAAATACAAATACAAATTCTCAATCTTTCTGCATCAATTGAGAGGACCATATGGTTTTTCTCCCTCCTCTTATTAATGTGTTCTCTCACATTGATTGATTTGCGAATGTTGAACCACCCTTGCATCCCGGGGATAAATCCCACTTGGTCGTGGTGGATGATCCTTTTAATGTATTGTTGGATCCTATTAGCTAGGATTTTGTTGAGGATTTTAGAATCCATATTCATCAGGGATATCGGTCTGAAATTCTCCTTTTTGATAGGGTCTTTGCCTGGTCTGGGGATTAAGGTAATGCTGGCCTCATAGAATGAGTTTGGAAATTTTCCTTCTGTTTCTATATTTTGAAACAGCTTCAGTGGAATAGGTATTATTTCTTCTTTGAATGTTTGGTAGAATTCCCCAGGGAATCCATCAGGCCCTGGACTCTTGTTCTTTGGGAGGTTTTTGATCACTGCTTCAATCTCGTTACTGGTTATTGGCCTATTCGGGTTGTAATTTCTTCCTGTTTCAGTCCTGGCAGCTTATAGGTTTCCAGGAAGGCCTCCATTTCATCCAGATTGCTCAGTTTATTGGCATATAGTTGTTGATAATAATTTCTAATAATTGTTTCTATTTCTTTGGTGTTAGTCATGATCTCTCCCCTTTCATTCATAATTTTATTAATTTGGGTTCTTTCTCTTTTCTTTTGGATAAGTCTGGCCAGTGGTTTATCGATCTTATTAATTCTTTCAAAGAACCAACTTCTAGTTTCGTTGATCTGATCTACTGTCTTTCTGGTTTCTCATTCATTGATCTCTGCTTTAATTTTAATTATTTATCTTCTAATGCATGGCTTAGGCATTGTTTGTTGCTTTTTCTCTAGTTCTTTAAGGTGTAGAGTTAGTTGGTGAATTCGGGATTTTTCTTTCTTTCTTTTTTTTTTTTTTTTT